>NC_092693.1:4479336-4779336 GCF_964275005.1 Diadema setosum | reverse complement strand
GAAATCGCGTTAGTTGTGACAGCGAAAATAATTTCTTCGAGACGCTGGCATTGCGACAATGTCTTCTCCCGTCAGATAGGCCCTCAATCCCCTCCCTCCCCCCCCCCCCCACTTTAAGTTTGCAGCAATATCAAACTACTGACCATGGCTCGTCTGACGCCTGCTGTACATTGTGCATTTTCACATTCATTCATTCATTCATTCATTCATTCATTCATTCATTCATTCGTTCATTTCATTATTTTTTTTCCATTTCCATGTTTTCCACCTTCCAATGCATGCATTGAAACAGCTGTGGTGCAGAAGAATGAAATTTGCTACTAAAGCATTGCGGGGAGTGGCTGATAGTACTAGTAATTGCCATGTACCTGTGCCATCTTTCCCCCAACTCCACTCCCTGAAGTCAGGGATCACATCAGATAGGGTGGTTTCTGATGATCTGCTCCCACGTTATGACGAGATGATGCCTACCCTCGTTGACGCAGGCTGCCCCATAAACCTTGTTGCTCATCAGTCCTTGCTGGACATGAGCACGATTATTTAAGTAGTTAATGTGTCAGTGAGCTCTGGTTTGCTGACCCATACTACTTAGGCATTTTGCATGCCGCATCGAAGCAAGTCTGAAGTAATGTCGCACCCTGTCAGTGCCTGATGTTGGGCTCTGGAAGAGTGGTATGCTGTACAGGAAAGAGCTGAAAAGGCCTTTATCTTTTCAATACCACGACCCACCCGTAACTCCCTCAGATCAAAGGGATTTAAAAAAAGCACACTACCGAAAATGTGATGTTATGCTCATCCGTGCGATTGTATACTGTTTTCAGAAAATGCTTTCAGAAAACATCATGTCATCCTTTGTAAGGATATCTTTGCTTAGATCGCATCTAAGTTATTGGAAAGCTGAAGGGTTGTGAGATCACAATTCCTGTTGGATATTTCCGTCTCGAATCAGGTGCTCATTTATTCTTGGATATCTGTGCGCTGATAAATGAGGGCAGTTCTTTATTTTTCAATCTTAATTTTCAGGAAGCCGCTACGCTCTTCCAATCATAATTTGAGATTTGAGTGGTGCCATCACCATCTCTTGTCAGAGGACTTCACAGTGTTGCTGCGCAAAAATGTTGAGATTATTTTCTTCAGGATCAGTATCCCATACAACATCAATAGGTGTTCAGTTTCCCTTGTCATTTGCGCTTTCAGTAAAGAAACGGTTTCGTTTGATAAAAAGAGAATAGAAAAAGATAAGAAAAAACCTTCAGCTGAATTGTCTTCACCTACTCTGATACGATACTGCCATTAAAGGACTTTAATGATCGAATTTAGTTAATTGCCCCTAGAATACTGGTCTGACCTGGATTGAGGAGCTCGATTCCCCGTAAGCAAGGGAGAGCAGGCATACACCAATTTCAGCAGGAGGAGAATCATATCGCTTGCCAGCTGGAAAGTTATATAATTGACCATGAAAGGTGACGAGGTGGCTCAGTCGGTAGCGTATGGCTTGCAGTCTAAAGACTTTTGTTCCGGCGCGGGTTCGAATCCCACTTATCTCAAGTCTAGCTGAGCAATGGTGTGTGTTGTCATACCGTCCCCTCTAGTAGAGGCACAACACTTTGCACCTCATCACTTGGATATAAAAAGTGGAAGTCCCTTGTGTGAAAGAATCACAAACCCAGACACATGAAAAGATCCCGAATCGGCATTCCGTTATCGGAAAACTCAAGGTGCATAAACCGGTAAAGTGGTCCACCCCAAGTACATACAACTGACCAGCTAGTTGCATACGGGCTATCCAGCTATCTCGTCAGAAGGAAAAGCGAAGACAAAATAAGATTAGGCGTGTTTATTACCCTCTTTGCTATTGCGCCCTGATTCGGCACCTTGGAATAGGATGGCGGCCGTATTTAAGCATGTATATATATATATATATATATATATATATATTCATAAAAACCTAAAAAGGCAATAGATAAAAAATCTATCTATATAAAAAAATATATATACATATATATTAAAACAAAGAAAGGAAAGACTGACCAGAAACAATTGATAAATAGTGAAAACTTTGAGCAAAGAAAATGAGAAAAGAAAATGAAACCGATGGAAGCCCATTTTCTGTGCTCAAAATTTCAACATAATTATGTATATATCTTTAAAATATTTTTTTCATCTATTTGTCATAATCATTATTGATATGAAACCCCTCTTGGCCCTAATTGACCATTGAAGGAGTATGGAAGAGATGACAAATGGTACAAAATAGGGGTACCAGTGAATTGCAGTTGAATGCTCACATACGCCATTTCGAAAAATGCACAAAATGCCTGATTTGACCCTTATTTGACCTTTAAAGTGACCTTGAGAGGTGATAGTGACCTTGAATTGCAGAAATGATATTTAGAATCACATTCTCTAACCCCGTAAAATCTTCCACATGGGATTCATAACATTAATCAACCTTTTCAATTTGTAACTGCAGTTGACCTTTAACCCGGATGGCGGCCATATTGGATTCCACCAATATGGCGGCCCCAAGGGTTTTTATTCTTGGCGCCCATCAAAAATTGAAAAAGTATGGTACAAGGGACCTATGAGCCAAATTTGGTGCTTTTGGAAGAATCTGAACCAAACAACCCATTTTGAGCCCTTAGGCCCCCAACTATGATATTTACACGCTGTTTATTCCAGTGCGCGCATTCTTCCGTCTGGCACGCACCTGGGTGTGGCACATGCTTTTGTGGAAATTTCCACAAGGGGAGAGGGGTGGGGTGTCAAGTTTCTTCGAGCCGAAGAGACTGCATGTAAAACAATCTCTTCGCTCTAATTTATTGTCATTCATGCTTTCCCCTTATTCTTTGCTGATATTGAACATTAAGATTTAACTTTACGAAGGTTGGTAGCATGTGGTTCTATTTTGTTGTGAGGTGTATGTAATTTCTTTTTTTTTTATCATTCTTGGAAAGGAAAAGAAGAGTAAGGGGGAAAGAAGAATAAGAGGGAAAGTAAAATGGAACGAACGGCACGTACGCTCAGCATTCACAGTAAGCCGTCTTTTTACACCAGCATAGTTATCATCATCACCATCAGACATCACTCAGACCATTTTAGCCTTTTCCTATCAACATTAAGAAAAATAAATAACAAATACAAAGTATCAACACCTCCCAACAACACAAATATTTAGAAAAGACAACACACGGCACACTACAGCGGCTGGTATCAAACTTCGTCGCTTCGATTCGAAAAAGTATTGCAGCAAAGCGGAGAAATCGCCGTTACGAAAATAGCAGTGCGAGACACTTGAAAGAATTACGTCAAATACTTCAAAGTATAAAGGGAACGGATAAAGTGATATAAAATGGAAGAAATCGTACCAAACGATGTGTGAGAAACGACAGTGGAGAACGGTAAGTTTAGTAGTAGGCTTAGGCCGTAGCAACAGTTTACAGCACCGAAAGCTACGCGAAAATAAGGTGAAAATAAATACACATTGGAAACTCGGTATTGCGACAAGATCCTTAGGATCAAGTCAATAAACGATACAAAACAAAGGAAATCAATCATTTTGACCGGAAAATAGTTTGTTATAAGTATTCTGTTGTATGAGATCTCCTTTGATAGGCCGAGAAATACATCGAGCTTCCACGATACTCGGGAAAGACAGTTTGAACGCTTTTCACCTGCACATACTGCAGTGCACATCAATACACGAACAGAAACTCACCTCTTCCTTGCAGAAAAATGATGCAATAACGTTACAAAAAACACACACAACACTCTAAAAATCATTTCATACTTGGGAGGCAAGGGACAAGCGGATGAAGAAGAAGAGAAAAAGAAGCAGACATTGCACAACGGAACGCTTCTACCCCGATTCGAATCGAAACAGGGTACTGGAGTGTAGTGGCAGCTGGCTAGTGTGCCGCTAAGCTACTACAGTTTGTATACTAACGCTCCCCAGCCGCCCACAACATGGGGATACAGTACCACGGCGATCGAAGTAAACATCCAGGGTCCGTAGGCGACAGGGATTCACGCGGGCGAAGTTCCGTTCGGTGTACACAGTTCGCAGGCAGCGAATTGCGTGAGCGCACACAGAGCTCTGCAGCATTCCAGTCTGGCACGTACTGCGAATAACATGTGCGTCAAGGGTTAGTCATTTTCACGAAGAGGTGCGTCACCATTTTGACTGGTTAATGCGTCAATGTCTCATAGAGGTGGGTCACTTTTTGTGACGGAGGGTACGTCATGGTACCTAAAAGGTATGACGCACATTGGTACTTTGACGCACCTATCCCGGGGGTCAAGAGGTGCGTCATACAAATGACAGCTGCATTAACTACACGCAGCCGCTGTTGCAAAGCGACAGCGGCTGCACGTCTACTCCTTCGCAGACGTCATTTTTCAGTGGTGGTTGTGCGACTCCTTCATGAATATCTTTTTTAATCGTGGAAAACTAAAATATAAGGAATCCCCGTAATCTATGATAATCATCCAATAATCGGTATGCGTATTTTTTTTTATTACGTCAAAAACCCACCGAAATCCGTCCTTAAAATCAGGTCTGTGAGCGTCCGTATTGCTTCACTCCTCATCTTCTGCGTGTTATTGAATGGCAATCATTCTCCTATGCTACAACGTAGGGTAGTCGGAGTGACGTCATATCATGAGAGCAGCACGCGCGGAAATACATGGTAGAAGATGACACGCTTTACGTAACACACGAAACGCACGGGCGTACGTAAAATGCTAACACGGTACCTTGAGTTGAGCGTTCGTAGCTGTTCGTTTATTTTGTGAATCATCGCACAATCTACTCCGAAAAATTCAACAATAAGGTTTGGATACCAACAAAACACCAAATTCAACTCAACCATCAGCAACATACGATATAGGTGGGTGGTATTACTGTTAAAATCAAACAAAATAAAAGACATTTTTGTGGTCTTGCCGTCAAAAGCGACAGTCGTTTACGTACATTTAAACACTAGTACATGTCAGACTGCTGTGCTGTGCACAGCGGTCTGGTCAGGCTAGCCAGGGTTCGAAATTGGCGATGGTCTGCTGGCCATTGGCCACCCAGAATCACGTCGGACTAGCTAAAAATCATAAAATTCTGAAGTTACTAGTCCGTCTGGCTAGCCAAAATATTGCTTCAGTGTTAAAATTGATTCTAAGTAGTCCGCCTGGCTAGTTAAAAAAAAGGTTAAGTGCGACCCCTGCTAGCTATGCCTATATAGCACTATATGCTGAAAGTCGCCCAATTTCCCAACATGGAACTTGGAAGCCTTTGATTTGTTACGTCATAAAGCCTCAGCTGAAAGGCGCACCTCACTCTACCCTCTAGCAGAAACTAGAGCACGCCTTAGTGCGTGCATGCAAACCTCAAATACGTGCAGCCTGAACTCCCAAGTTCATTGACCATACCTGCCAAAATGTCAAAAATCTTTCATAAATTCCCCCAAATTCTGGGATCACTGCCCAAATTTAATCGTTTGCACATAATGTAATTACTTGTGTCATTCTAAACCTTTCCTGCAAGTTTCATCCAAATCCTTGAACTACTTAATGTACTTTTTTAGTTATTTTGCACACGGACAAACGAACGAACAAACAAACCAACTGTAACAAAAACATAATCTCCTCCCTTGGCGGAGGTAATTAAATCTGCCATCTAGTTCCATACAAACTTAGTAACTTTAACTTAAAGACTAGAGAAGTCATGATTTCGTGTTGACTGAAAGATCGGTCTGTACGTATATGGTCGTCGGGGAAATGTTCCATGGAGACTGCGTCTGGCTTCACGGATCCCTTCCTTTACGGAGGAAAGCGATATAATGTCATGAAAACATAAAAGACTCCTCAAGACAGATGGGTCTTTCTTTCTAGATTTTGTGGAGCCTTGTCATTTCAATGTGCACTCACTATTCTAAAGCTAAACTACAACATGGTGCAGTAACATTAGATTTTATTTGGCTTGTTCATGATATGAGATGATGTCTGCGCATACATGGCAACCCTCTCCAAAGAAATGGGTAATACAATTAACATACGCTGAGTATTAAATGACATGGTGACTGATTTAGCAGTTGTCTTGACTCTTTCTAGACGGCACTGTCCTCAGTAACTGAAGGACGCCCTCCCTCAGAGGACAAGTGATGCATTGCTAGCACTGCAAAGTACACATATAGCTTTACAAGGACAGTGTTTATGTGACATCACTTCACCAGTTTACTCTAAATTCTAGATCATCTTGTGGATGTTAGTGCTATTATTTTCTGGGTATAGGCCTACAATAGGCCTATAATGATGAATTTCAGTTTACATCAATGTCATCAACACATAATGTTATTCTTACAAATCGCAGCAACAATACAAAACTTCCGCACACCTTTGATTGTTGAAAATAAAGGTGAAAGTATGCATCCAAGTTGTCTGAACAAAGATGTGAAACATGCACAGGCCACTCAAAATTTCAGCCTCTAAATTCTGAGATATTTTTTGGCCACAGAATTTCATTCTCACATGTTTCAGCTTATGTCATGATTGATATTTCATAACAATTCAACTTTGTATCAGAATAGTGAAACTACCAGTACGTGTACTGCAGTAGTCGCTCGCTATTCAATCGCATGACATACATTGTACCTAGTATGTGAGTGCAGAATTTGTGAGCACATGCTGGTGGCACTGGATGGCTGCTATGCTATTAATAATGGGATACTGATTCGCTGAGCAGCAACCACACTCCAAGCATCTGTGAACTGCTCTAGAGAACGGAGCAATTTTCCATTAAAAGACTTTAACAGGAAAATTGCTGAGTTTGTCCAATGTCCCCAATTTATGAATGTTTTGGATGTGATTTAACAATAATTCACAGTCGTATTGAGGTTGGCATAAAGAGCAGATGATTGTGCAAATTGTGCACAACTAGCGTACCTACAACCTGTACATATGGTCCTATTGCACGGTGGGTGGCCCATATGTGGCCCAGGGCAATGCAGCAGACGGGGAGTGCAAGTCGGGAAAAGTTACTTACCCTGCGTTCAGACGATCCCCTGCTTCGAGGGGAATCTCCCGTTTGCCCGGACATCCCCCGGCAATCCCATCGTGTGGACGTTCGATGGGAGATTCCCCGCTCCCCAGAAAGCTTGTCGAGTCCGGCAACAATTCTGGCGGGGGACAGAGCACGCAGCTGTTTTCTTCGTAAGTGTGCATGCTCAAAATGTGGTGGCGAATAACCTACGACACAGCTGAAACCACCAGTCGTGATTTGTCCCCCGTTCAGCGGGGGATTTCAAGACACGTGTGGACGGTCGATCGTAAAAAAGATGAGATCTCTCCCTCTCTCCCCGCTTCGGGATCATATGAACGCCAGGTTTGAAATAGTAGTACATGTACACTATCTTGCAAACATATTGCAGCGTTTGTAGCAATGATTAACCTGCCATATGAAAGTTGTCACATCAAAGGTGTTGAAATACAGTCAAACCTGCCTTAGGGGCCACCTGTCTATTTTCTAGCGGCCACTGAAAAATCCCCCCCCCCCCCCCCCGAGAGAAAAGCCCTGTTATAGACCCTGTGCATAGCGACCACCTGTGGCTACAAATTTTGTTTCCCGCAGTAGATATTAACCTGTCTATAGTGGCCACAGACCCAATGGAGCCGTAGCCAAGCTGATAATTCAGCATGTTTTACTGCTTTTTAGCCGTGCCAATCATTCATGGGCAATGTTCAGTGATTGCCACTGCTTCTTCCATCACTCATTCAGTCATGATAATGTACTAGTAGTAAGCTTTCGTAATGACTTTACACATGCTACTGTGCAACAATTTCATAAACACCGGCATTGTTTAATGCATGAAACACATGTGATGGTGTGCATACACACATATACATGGTATGTATCTATACACTTAAATGTAAGTACGTACAGATGTATATGACAATGATACATGTACATGTATAGCAATGCACACAAAGTTGGATAACCTGTCTATAGCAGCCACCTGTTTATAACGACCACTTTTTCCGTCTCCCTTGGGTGGCTGCTATAGACAGGTTTGACTGTAGTTGTGATATATATCCATCATATTGTCTTTCTCTCTGCTCGTCAACAGATATACAACTCAAACAAGATGGCTGATGACATAAAAATCAACCTCGGCTCCCGTGTCTTCGTGGCTAATTTGCCCACAGACCAAATGGATAAAGAAGAGCTCAGAGAGCGTTTCGCAAAATATGGCAAGATATCAGGTAAGTGCTAAATGATAATTGTAGACATTTATAGAGCACCTTTTCCACTGGATGCAAAGCTGCAAAGCGCAATCTAGTGCAAAATCTAGTTTTAGGAGTACCGTGGTAGTGGTACTGGTATATTTGTTCCGTGTCGTGACCCTGATTGTGATGGATTGTAGTGCCCGCTGTATGAGTAAAAAACAAAGTTATAGTACAGTGTACTTGTTTTCTTAGAATAAGATTTCCCCCTGTGTGTGTGTTCACACTAGATCCCATGGGGACAGCCACCAAAGATCTTAACTTGATAATGACTGATTGTCCACACTATTATTTCGAGTGTCTCCAAGCCATTGCCACAGGGACAATCAGGGTTTAGGGCAAGCCTGCTACATGACACCAACCTTTGCACATGCACACATTTGATGAATACAGCTGGAAGCTATCAATTACAATCCAAGGTCACTCTCTCCCTCCAAATTTTGTTCCCCTACCCAACTTGTTTCGGGGGGGGGGGGGGGGGGGGGGGATGGGGGGACAAGTCCCAGTTCTGTGACATGTGGTCCAGTGTGAATGTTGGGACAGATGCATCACGTACAAATTTATGCTAGACTAGTGTCATATATCGGGCTGAACATGATTCATACCTGCCCCCCCCCCAGCCCCCCCAAAAAAATAGTTATATATCTGAAGGCTCGACCCTAACTTTTTCTTTTGGTGGCCTGGCAATGAATTTTTGTGTCCCAAACAGGCCACAGGGCCCCACTTATGTTTAGCCCTGTATCTTCACATATTACCTTGCCTGTTATGGGAAATGAAACTAATGGCATCCTGGGGCCCGTTTCATAAAACTTGTCATCAGTGACTACTGCCATATTTCTATGACAAATTTGCTCTCAGCCAATCAGATGCAAGGATTTCCGTAGCTTGTCACATCTATGACAACTTGTCACTGATGACAAGTTTTATGAAACGGGCCTCTGGATTCCATTGTCACTGTGTTTCGAGTATTTATGCCGTCATTCAAAAAGGATATATTTTGTCAACTTTGTATTTGAGCTATGACTGGACAATGAAATTATGAAATTTGAGAATACTTCAGTGAAAGAGACACTATTTTTTTTTTTTTTTTGTCAGCAAGAGTTTGAACATCAGGGCACTTTGACAGAGTAGTGTAATGATTCATTCATTGGTAGTTTCAAAGATTTCACTGTATTTGCAATTGTTCAAAGAATAGTATGCAATTTGGTAGATAGGGACAAATGACTTCATGTATTAAATCATTACTAGCATTAGGATAACTGGCATAATCTAAGAAAAAAGTTTTGAATTATCAAAGAGCAATTCCCACTGCATTCTTCACAAATATTTAGTGTTGGTCATTGGCAATACAGATTTCTTGAACTTCACCTTGTATAGCTTGAAATGAATCACAGAATTTAACCTGACCTGGTATCAATTCAGTGAAAAAAATTGATGCATACATTAAGAAATATATTCAACCTCGTGTGTCTGAAGTCAGATGAAATCATCTGAGGTTTAATTCATACATTTATACCAATTACTTCCCAACTATATCAATGAGTCAGAAGAGATTAAATCAGTATTCTGTACAAAAGTGCACTGTGGTAGACAATTCATGTTTTATAAAGATAATATCAATGTACCTAGTATTTCAAATTGTGCGTATGTGTGTGTGTGTGTGTGTTTTTTTTTTTTTTTTTCTACTGCTGCTCTGGTAAACACACAAAGAAACCATCTGTGATGTGCATATCATTTTCTTTTCTTTTCTTACAGTTAAACTGAAAGCATATTTATTGTAATTATGAGTCAATCATCGAGAATAACTTTCTTTTTCTGTATATGTCTCCTGTTTCTACAGATGTTTTCATGAAAAAAGGCTTTGCCTTTATCCAGTATGATTTACCAGCGGAGGCACAGGATGCTATCAACAATGAATCTGGACAGACCATTATGGGCAAAAGAATAGGTATTTATGTCGACGTCGACGTAGTCACTGTGAAGAAACTTCTTCACAGTGACTGTTTTCCAGCAAAGTACCTTGATTATTATGTATTTATGCCTCCGCCACGAAGTGGTGCCGGAGGCATTATGTTTTCGGGTTGTCCGTCCGTCCGTCCGTCCGTCCGTCCGTCCGTCCGTCCGTCCTTCCGTCCGTCCGTAATGAATTTTGTGGACAAGGTAACTATCGAAACCTGTTGAGGTATCCTAATGAAACTTGGCATGTATATGTATTAGGGGGTGAAGTTGTGCCTATCAACTTTTGGGTGCACATGCTCAAGGTCAAAGGTCAAAAGGTCAAGGTCAAATACATAAAATTTCACTATTTCCAACATATCTATTGAATGCCTGAAGAGATTTTCTTGAAACTTAGTGTATACATGTACAGTCAAACTCGTATACCTCGACGTCGGATAAGCCGAATATCACTTACCTCGGGGGCAAAATGAAAGTCCCGATTGTTCCTATGGAGTTTCCGTGTATTAAAATTCGCGTAGCTCGAAAAAGATAACTCGAAGTTCGGTTACCTCGAAGGGAAAGCTAATGTCCCGATCTTAATTAACTTATTGTTTTTCCCAGCATGTTGCTCGAATCGAAATTGCAAACATCACTCAGCATCTCCGATTAAGCGCGCGTGGACAGCGAAGACATGTCCAAAATAATGTTTTCACACTCGATTGTAAATATTCTGAGACCAGAACAATCGCGCGCCCAAGAAGAAATACCCGATACACAGCTGACAAGGAAAATCCCCAACACCTACCAACACACGTACAGTGTACATGGTATGCACATAGCACCCGTGCCAATGGAATGCTTTACGATAGCACTACGCGCTGCCTCATCATTTGCTTTTCTTTAACCACTGTGTTTTGATTTTTGATCGAGACAGTCATACCGTGCGCGTAGATTTCCCAACCGTCGGGGCGCACCTGCTTACGTTGACCGTTATATCTTTGCCATTAATCACGCTCCACTGTCAAAACATCACTCTCCCTCGTAGTGCCTTTTCTTAAATTTTTTTTTTTGCCTTTCACGAAGTTTACTTCCCCGAGAACGCAAGCACTGAAACTGGTTTTTTTTTCCAGCAATGTGATTATGAAAATCTGGAAGTATAGCCCGATCACAATGAAGAATAGAATACACAGGGCTCCGCACTAAGTTTTATCTGGCCACCAATATCATTGATTTTTATTTTCTGGTGGTCGAAAGTAAAATCTGGTGACAAAAAAAAAAATCAGGAAAAACATTAGAAAAACTAAATCGGTCCTACTAAATATAGACAAATTAATATTAAGCATTATTGAAGTGATACAGATGCCCATGTCTAAAACAAATGAATAGAAAATTCAATCATCTTACTCTGTGTTTAAAGATTTGACAAATAGGTGTATAGAGATTATCATAAAAGTTGATGCCCATATATTGAGGAGGTCAAAACTTACGTTTGAAATGAGAAAATGGGAGGATTTGCTGACATTTGTTAGCATCCCACATTTGTTTTAGCATTGTAAAAAGCCGAAAGTTACCGTTATTCATTTTAAATGTAAAAGCAAACAACCGACATTCATTTTAGAATCTTACGGAGCTGAATACTATCCTAATCCATTTCCAAACGTGAAAGCAAACATCCGCTATTTGTTTTAGCATCTAACTGAGTGGATTGATACATTTCCAAATGATAAAGCAACAATCTGTTATTTTGCATCGTACGGAGCAGAATATTACCGTTATTCATTTCAAACATCCGACATTTATTGTCCCCGCCGAACGAGTTCGAGCAGGGGACTATGAAACGGGCTCCGTACGTGTGTGTGTCCGTGTGTCCGTGTGTCCGTCCGTGCGTCCGTCCGTCCGTGCGTCCGTGTGTGATCAAAATGTTCAAAATGCTACTCCTTCGCCATTTCTAACCCGATTTTGATTCTGTTTGCTTTATATGATAGCACTACATGAGAGCTTTGAAACTTCCATACAGAATTTCAGTTGTGACCTTTGACCTTGACCTTTGACCTATATTGTACATTTTGCTTCAAAATGCTACTCCTTCGCTATTTCTGACCCGATTTTGATTCCGTTTGCTTTATATGATGGCACTAGGTGAGGGCTTCAAAACTTCTACACAGAATTTTGACCTTTGACTTCTTTGACCGTTGACCTTGATTTTTGACCTATATTGTACATTGCCTACAAAATGCTACTCCGCCATTTCTAACCCGATTTTGATTCCGTTTGCTTTATGTGATGGCACTAGGTGAGGGCTTCAAAACTTCTACACAGAATTTTGACCTTTGACTTCTTTGACCTTTGACCTTGATTTTTGACCTATATTGTACATTTTGCTACAAAATCCTACTCCTTCTCCATTTGTAACCCGATTTCAATTCCGTTTGCTTTAAGTGATGGCACTAGGTGAGGGCTTCAAAACTTCTACACAGAATTTTGACCTTTGACTTCTTTGACCTTTGACCTTGATTTTTGACCTGTATTGTACATTTTGCTACCAAATGCTACTCCTTCGCCATTTCTAACCCGATTTCTATTCCGTTTGCTTTATGTGATGGCACTAGGTGAGGGCTTCAAAACTTCTACACAGAATTTTGACCTTTGACTTCTTTGACCTTTGACCTTGATTTTTTTACCTATATTGTACATTGGCTACAAAATGCTACTCCTTCGCCATTTCTAACCCGATTTCGATTCCGTTTGCTTTGTGTGATGGCACTAGGTGAGGGCTTCAAAACTTCTACATAGAATTTTGACCTTTGACTTCTTTGACCTTTGACCTTGATCTTTTTACCTATATTGTACATTTTGCTACTAAATGCTACTTCCGGCGGGGACATAATTATATTACGCACCGCGTAATTTCTACTTTTCCTTGTTTCATTATCGAACGGAGCCGAATGTTACTGCTGTCCACTTCCGAAAGTGAAATGAATCATCTGACAATTATTTTATCATCGCACGGAGCCGAATGTTACTGTTTTTCATTTTTGAACGTCAAGGCAGACATCAGACATTTTGGACCATGAAACGTATAGCTGAATGTTAGTAATATTTATTTCGAAATGTACTATACCGTAGCAAATATCCAATATTTTTTTATCATCGTATAAGGCAGAATGTTACTGCAGTTCACTTCCAAATATGCCAAACGTAAAAGCAATCATTCGACATGTATTTTAGCATCTTCCGGAGCTGAATGCTATTGACATTTACTTTCGAACGTAAAAGCACACATCCGGCATTTATTTTATAAGCGTACGGAGTTGAATATTATTGTTATTCACTTCAGAACATCAAAGCAAACATTCAACATTTATTTTAGCATCTTCCGGAGCTAAATGTTATTGCAATTTAGTTTCGAGCGTAAAAGCAAACATCCACCATTTATTTCATCATTGTCAGGAGTTGAATATTATTGTTACTCTTTTCCGAACGTCAAAGCAAACATCAAACATTAATTTTACCATTAAACGCAGCTGAATGTTACTGTTATTTATTTCGCAATTTAAAAGCAAACCTCATACAGTTATTTTAGCATCATATGGACATGATGGAGCAGAATATTACTGCTATTTTCTTCCGAACGTAACAACGACATCTGACATCTATTTTAGCATCTTCCGGAGCCGAATGCTATTGCTATTTACTTTCGAAAGTATAAGGAAACATCCGACATTTATTCAACCATCGTACGGAGTTGAATGTTATTGTTTTTCATTTCCGAACGTCATAGCAAAAATTCGACATTTATTTCAGCGTCTTCCGGAGCCGAATGTTATCCTTATTCATTTCCGAACGCAAAACCAAATATCTAACATTAGTTTTAGCACCATATGGAGCTGAGTCTTATCGTTATTCATTTCCAAAAGTATGAGCAAACATCCGACATTTATTTTAGTATCATACTGAGTCGAATATTACCGTCATTCATTTCCACAATTAAACGCAAACCTCTGACCTTTATTTTAGCATCTTACGTAGCCGATTGTTACCGCTGTTCATTTTCAAAAGTAAAGGCAAACATCCGACTTTTTTTTTCTTTTTTTGGTGGCGCGATCGGGCCACCAAAATCTTTATTTTTGAAATTTTGATTTCATTTCCGATTTTCACTCAATTCATTCATATAAAAGTTGATTCAATTCAAATTGACAAGCATGCAAATAATCAATAGGCACTATAACAGACACCATGTTGAACATCGATAAACGTCGAACATCGATAAACATTGGATAAGTCGAAGAAAATTCGACGTACGCGTACCTCGAAATTCGCGTACGTCGAATCATTTTCTTCAGTCCCGACGAATTCGAGGTATCCGAGTTTGACTGTATTACCCAATTAAGATTCTCTGGTGAAAGTTTGGGTCATGAGGTCAAAGGTCAAAGGTCAAAAGGTCAGGGTCAAATACATAAAATTTCACTATTTCCACCATATCTATTGAATGCCTGAAGAGATTTTCTTGAAACTTAGTGTATACGTGTATTACCCAATTAAGATTCTCTGGTGAAAGTTTGGGTCATGAGGTCAAAGGTCAAAGGTCAAAAGGTCAGGGTCAAATACATAAAATTTCACTATTTCCACCATATCTATTGAATGCCTGAAGATATTTTCTTGAAACTTAGTGTATACATGTATTACCCAATTAAGATTCTCTGGTGAAAGTTTGGGTCATGAGGTCAAAGGTCAAAGGTCAAAAGTTCAAAAGGACAAACGGTCAAGTAAAAATATTAAAATTTCTTTTTTTTCTCCGTACCTTGGAAAATTGTTCAAGGTATCTTCACGGAACATAGTATATACATGTACTGACTGGAAGTGATTATCTAGAGAATGTAGGGTTCATGGAGTCAAAGGTCAGGGGTCAAAGGTCAAGTGCAAGACTTCAAAATTTTACTATTACCCTCATATTTATGCAATGCCAGCAGGGTTATTTTTTTACACTTGGTGTATGCGTGTGTAACCTAATAGAAATTCTCTGGAAAGTTTTTTTTTTTCCTCTTTTTGCCTCAAAGGTCAAAAGGTCAAAGATCAAGTGAAAGTGCTGAACTAACTTTTTCCTCCATATCTCGGAAGTGGCTCAAGTTACCTTGAAACTTAGTACATATTATGCATGTTCTACCTGAAAGTAATTATCTCATGAATTTTAGGGTCAAGGGCCAGATGAAAATGGTAACAATTTACTATTCAATTCAGAAATTGCACTTTTTCTCCACACCTGTACCTTGAAAATTACTCAATGCCTAAATGTATGAATGGGTCAAAGTCAAGTTAAAGTCCTTAAATCCCTAGATACATGCTCTCTTATTCATCCAATTAAACCTACGTCAAGGAAGGTGAACATTCAACACATTTGTGACAAACTTGTCATTCCAATATTTTGCCAATTTTGTGGAAATGTAATCACACAGTGTCCACATGTACTATCTAGACCTATTGGGAAAATCATGCATTATGGCGGAGGCATACCAGTCGCCAAAGCGACATTTCTAGTTTTAACATGATTTGTAGCAAAGATCGTTTTACTGAAATGAGCAGAATATGTGTGAAACCCGGAAACTTTCCTCCAATGGACTGAAACAGGAAGTCATAATCTGATTGTAATATTCACCGACACTGCAAACATGAACATTGTCTGTCACTATGTCAGGATGATATTTGTTACAGAAAGCAAAGCGAAGGCCAGCTAGATTGACATAAGTGTATGGATTAAACAGGAAAAGAAACATCTTTTAGTGGAAACTTACATTCAAGGGGAATAGAGCAATACTTCTCTGAGCACAGACAATTAATAGGTTGATGGTATTTGATCATACATGACACGCAGTGCCATCCCATAAGTTGTTTTAACACAGCCAATCCCATATGATGAGCCATGTGTCCGTACAAATCTCAAAGATCACCCTCCCATTCTGTCTCTCCCCGTTGACACCATCGTGGCATCGTATAATTCCAGAATGCAGCCTTGCAAAGAGGAAGCCGGGTGGTGAGGATAAATCCTCGGGTGGAGGAGGAGGCGCTGCTAACAGTGTTGCAAACTCCATGGGAGCAGCGCTGGCGCGAGAGAAAAACGAAAACTTTGACCCTCCTCCTGGTGGATCCTCTGGATATGATGACTACTATCGTGACAAGTACAGGTTTGTTCCTTCCCATTTTTTCATCCTTCAGAAGAGCTTGTTCCAATTCCTCACAACTTAATGTGCAATTTATCACAATTGATCCTCAGCTGCAATGGTATTTATGAAAATAACTTTATCAGTCCTCTCATGCTGTAGATCAGATCCAACAGTGTGGTTTATTATGCTGATGGTATATTGTTTATGAAGAAAATCTTATTTTGTCATAACTACTGTTGGGGGATGTTGCTGTTGAGATGTCCAACCAAGATTCTGGTGTATGTTTGCAATAACATTTTATTGTAATGTAGAGAATGGCAGAGTGCTATCAAAGGAAGTGAGGATGATAGAATCAGTCACAAGAACTTGTAGTCTTGTATTAACATGTGCTCCAGGCTAATTGACATGAATGAACAGTTTTTTATCAAAAGTTTTAGAGTTGTAGTTTTGCTGAATGATGAAAAGAAAAATAATCTTCAAATATGTAGGCCCAATTGCAGGTGTTTGTCTAATCACTCTTTCACTGTAGCAAGAGGTAAATGACTCCCTGATAAGAATGAATATTTAGCATCTGAAAGTCTGGAGTCTACAGTGTGCCATCTTGATCTTATCCCTGTGTTTGCATGACAGAAACTATGATCCATACGGACCACCCCCCTCTTATGGCAGAGATTATCCCCCACCTAGACCGAGAGAGCGTTCGCCAATGCGTGACAGAGATCGAGATCGCTACGATGAGAGGTTCAGGGACCCCTATGACAAATACTACAGGGATGAGCCTCCCAGGTATGTGCAAAACCAACGCAAGGGCTTGTTTCCTTTATTTAAATATGAGATGAATGCTTAATAGAGCCAAAAGTCTTGACTCTAAGACCTGCAGGATGTTGTGGACCTTCAGTTAGCTTTTACTCCTCCCAGGCAGCCTCCAATTCCTGTATCAAACATGTTTTTATGCATGATGCAATATCCTTCAATGGCGTGTTCTGGTGCATTGGAACTTTTTATTGAAATCTGTATGAGAGTTATACAGATTTTTAAGAAAACAAAATTCAGAAGTCAGCATGACACTTGCTTAGTGGCCCCCAAAAGAAGGGTACTCCATGTTTTCACTTATTAAGCTATTTGTTCTTCTGCAATGAGGCTTGTCTTACACATTTCTTGCATGTAATGATATCATTTTTTACATGTGTGAAGGCATTCTGTGAAAAAAAGCTTTCAAATGTCTGTCGGGTGACAAAGTAGCTGCAGCTAATTTAAGTTTTCTATATGTCAGCCGACGCCCTATCACCACCAGCATATAGACTGTCAGCATGGCGATGTAGGGGAATATAGTTACCATTTAGAGTGATCTCATCTGGCTGACAGGCATGGTCGGATTATGCTGCGGCATAGTGTTGTTCTCACCTGTGGTGCTTTGTTGTAATCATCTTGGAAAATTATTGTGCTGAATAAGGGCTATTGCATTGATGTTACATGTCTTTTCACCCCCAGACGTGACTTTGATCGCTACCCTGATGATAGACGAGACCCATACGAAAGGGGTCTGCCCCCTCCTCCTCCCCGAGAGCGCGAGCGTGACCGTGACTTCCGCGATCCCCGGGACGACCCCTATTATCGTGATGACCCATATCGCCGGGACGACCCATACTACAGGGAATATGAGAGAGAACGTGAGCGCGAGAGGGACCGAGAACGGGAAAGGGACCGGGAACGGGACCGCTTTGGGGGCGAGCGGGACAGGATGGAGAGAGACAGACTAATTGGGGACAGAGAGAGGCTTTCAGTTGATAGAGATCGTGACAGGGTACCAGGGGAGAGGGACAGACTGCCCATGGATCGGGACAGGCTCCAGGAGAGGGACAGAGATCCCTATGGTGATGGGTGAGTTAGGCAGTTGTGGTCAACTTCTATCCTTGCTGGTCACTGTGTTCAAAGAACCCTTGCTATGCATGTGCGGAAGTGCAGCCTAAATTTCTTGAAATATGAAGTGCTCTGCTTGCACTACATTCCACTTTTCATGAAAAGTTACTGTAAATCAAACAAGTTGCTGTATTTTTGTGCAAGGATGATGAGACAATAAGTATTGCTCAATTTTTGGAGGAAAATTGATTTCAGGTTTTCTCTGAAGTGTACTGCTTCAAAAAGAATGAAGCATAGTCTCTACAAGATGGAATGTAGTGCAGTGGCATAAATTGAAGCTAATGCATTTTTATTTGTGTAAGAGAATACAAATTTTTTAAAAATTATCACAAAAGATATCAATGTAATGCATGATTACTTCTTCCAAGCCCATGTTTGTCTCTGTGCGTATATATCTTCGTAAAGCATGTCAGAATGTAGTGTGCCATATATAGACTATGCTCTCAAAGCCTGCATGTGCTTGATGTTGCATAAAAGCTGGTGGCATATGAAATAAAATAATAATATATTATGTTTGTTTTTTTTTCATGCTTAAAACTTGTGTTTTGAATAGTCTGCTTGTTGTGCCCCGTGAAACAAATTACCTGCCAGAAGTTTAGAAGGATTTTGAGGTGTAGAATGCGCTTGTCTTGCGTCACTGTGCCTGACGTTATTCTACTGGTGGCTTCACCAATCATAGTCTCTCCAACAGGCGGGACCCGTATCGTGATCCGTATCTACCACGGGATAGGAGCAGCCTGGACAGGGGCGACAGAGCCGACAGAGCTGACAGAGTTGACAGACCTGACAGAGTTGACAGACCTGACAGAGGAGATAATTTTGACCGGCGGGCACCACCTCCTGCGGCCCCAGCACCTGCAGCAGCTGCACCTGCTCCACAGGCTGGTCCTGACTACCTCCCACCAGCCATGGGCAAGCCGGTGGACTGTGAGATTCTGGTGCTCAGTAAACAGCAGAGGTAAGGTGTCACCCCACTGGGGCAAGAATGGAAGATTTGATAGTTTTAGCTCATCATGCTGCAATAATGCCATTCATTCATAGATATCAGGTCTCAAATTTCATTATACCCCCGCCAAACGAAGTTTGAAGGGGGTATATAGGAATCAGCGAACGGTCGGTCGGTCGGTCGGGCGGTCGGTCGGGCAGTCGGGCGGTCGGTCCGTTGCAAATCTTGCGTCGCGAACTACTTCCTCAGTTTTCGACCGATTCCCATAAAACTTGGCACAGATGTGTGCCTTGGGTTGTAGATGTGCAAGACGTATTTTTTGACAGTACCCAAAAGTACGTTGCCATGGTAACGGCATATTATGGGCAAAAATGGGTACAAATCTTGCGTCGCGAACTCCTCCCACAGTTTTTGATCAATTTTTATGAAATTAGGTACAGATGTTCATCTGAATATGTTAATGTGCAAGACACATATTTCCGCAGTGGCAAAAAGTGCGTTGCCATGGTAACGGCATGTTATTGGTAAAATATAGGGCAAAATGCTTCATGGCAAAACTGCTTCATCAGTGTTCTTCCAATTCTCATGGAATTCATATTGAATGTTTGTCTTAGGATATAGGTCAGCATGACACATTTCTTGACAGTGACAAAAAGTATGTTGCCATTGTAACAGCTCACATATTATGAGCCAAAATGATGGAAAATTTTGTGTTGCAAACTACTTCCTCAGTTTTTGCCCAATTTCCATGAAACTTGGTACAGATGTGTGCCTTTGGCTGTAGATGTGCAAGACGCATTTTTCGACAGTACCCGAAAGTACGTTGCCATGGTAACGGCATATTAATGGCAGAAGATCAAGGAAAGATCTTGCGGATTTAACTACTTCCTCAGTTTTTTGACCAAAGCTTATGAAATGGTGTTTTGACCAAAGCTTATGAAATGTTGTTTTGACCAAAGCTTATGAAATGTTGTTTGGCGGGGGTATAACCAGTCGCCGTAGCGACATTTCTAGTTTGATTGGAGTCATGCCCACTTTGTCCTTGAATCTCACATTTTAGGGGAGGCATCCTCAGGGCCAGTTAGGAGGGCATCAGGCTGAAATTGATTTACAGTTGAACCTCTATTATCCGGCCTCCCTTTATCCGGATCTCTCTATTATCCGGACGCAATCTCGCCGTGATTTTTTAATCTGTTTTTAATAATTACGGGAGGAAAGAGGGATCCCCAACTCCTCGAGAACTCCTACACAAACACACATGAATTACATATACTTGATACATTTCTTAATAATTATTTAGGTAAATCATCCCAAGAATTTATAAAAGAAAATGATTTCATTCTTGCAAACACGAACCTCTATTTTGGGGTCTGTTACTGAGTGTAACAATGAAAAGGTTGCAGTATACACATTACTACATGTGGTACTACAATGGGCTACATCAGTACATGTGTATGTATATGTACATGTATAAAGCATTGAGTCTCCCGTATCCGGCCAAATCCCTTATCCGGATGAGCCCCGGTCCCGACTTGTCCGGATACGAGAGGTTCAACTGTACTTTAAAAAATAATGTTTTTACTTTTGTCCAACATTGATGAGATTGATGCTTCTTTGCTTGGCAACAAAAGTTTTCACTGTTGTTTTAGAATGTAATATCTTGATACTTACTTCATGATAGTATAAGTATTTCAGGGCCCTGTTTTATCAAAAGATAAAATTGATTTTTAAATTTCCTTACCACACAGTCTGCCATAGACTTACAGTTGAAATCAACTTTATAATAAATTCTAAGTCTTCATAAAACAGGGCCCAGATCACATTTTGGAAGAAAAACATTTTTTTTTTTTCATTGTGCAGATGTACTAAAAGATGGGGGAAAATTTGTTTTTGTCATCAGAGTTATTCGATTTCCTGTTTACTTTTACCAGAAAAGGGTTGTTGAGCATCATGTCCATTGGCCTCATGTACTCGGTGTAATTCAAGCTCTGCATACCATGACTTGAATGAAGTCTTAGGCTACTCATCCATTCCATTGCAAGGAGGGTCATAGCATTAAGTGTTTTTATGTCCCTTGATATTTTCTCTAAGTGATCAGCCATCTTCTGTTTGAATGTGTCTTTGTGAATTTTCTTTGTCGATATTTATTTACAAATTAAGTAGTCATTTCCAGCCATTATCTTGGTCTCTCTTTCTCTTAATGGGTTGAACGCTAGTACCTAGAAATCATCTACTTTGTGAAATCATAGCTCTCTTTACTATGGTGATCCAGAACATTTGTATAGCCCCATAAAATAGCTGTTGTGGATACATTCAAAGGTGCAGACTCCTTCAAAAGAGTTTGTAATTGAATGCCTGGTGAAAAATATGAGTCTTAAGTGAGGCTTTGAAGTGCTACACAGAGAAAAGATGGGAGTTCCATTGGTTAGTATCAATAGAGGAAAAATGCCTGGTCTCCATATCCTGTGAGATGTGTAATGGGCATCTTGAGAGTAAGGCCAGATGAACGAAGGCCTGAGCAAGGCTGACGCTGCTTGATTAGGAAAGACAGGTGTCCTAGGGCCTGACTGTGAATGACCTTAAAAGTGGGCAGTAGGATCTTGAAATCAATTGTGTACTTGACCAGAAGCCACTGCAACTTAGCCAGGACAGGGGTGATGTGATCATACTTCCTCAGCCGGGTGAGCAAGCGTGCTGCTCCATTGTGTACTGCTTGAAGTCTGTTTGAGGTTGCAGATGGAAGGCCAGCTCAAAGACTGTTACAGAAATCCAGTCTTGATGAAATGAGTGAATGGATGAGGCTTTCTGCTGCCGTTCTCCTAAGCAGAGGTCTAATAGCTGCAATGCTACGAAGCTGGAAGTAAGCAGTCTGGCATACCTTCGAAACATGCCTATCCATCTTCATAACCTGGTCAAAGTAGACCCCAAAGTTAAGGACCCTTTCTGCAGGAGGAGACATACACATACCACTCTGACTATCTGTTTTTTGTTTCAGCCTGTGACGATCTGGGGGGCATTTCAAGAAGCATTTTGTCCTACAACTTTGTCGGACAAAATTGCTCTCTGCCAATCAGACGAAATATATGACAAAATAGTTCATGAAATGCCCCTCTGAAGTGTTCTACTTGGTAGAGAATAGAAGAAAATGCAGTCAACGGCAAGATGATGATGTGATGTGCCGAACCAAATCTAGGTAACAGCTCGGGGGAAAAAAAAAAACAAAAACATGCCACTTGAATCAGAACACAACCCAGAGGATCAATATGAGCAGTAGTTGTTGCAATGCACATCTTGCATTTGAAATATGGACTTTAAACTTTTAAATGCTTTATCTGTTTGTGTAGGTTGTACATGTTTATAATTTTTACTTTCCTTGCATTGCTCCTTGTTTTTTAGTGATATTTATTTGAAACATTTTAATTTAAAATCATACCTCATTGCTGCTTGATTGCAGGGGCTATGCTGAAATGGTGGAACGCCGTTTGAGGGGATTGAACGTCACGACAGATATGATGTTCCTTAACCCCGAGGCTTCCATACAGGCTGTCCTCGATGGAGCTACGCGGAATGGCGCCCTCTATGCAATCATGGTATCCAGTCAGCATGAGCTCCACAGATCTGTAACACTCAACATTCTGCATGGTACCCCTCAAGGTAGGAATGAGGCAACCATATTCATTTCTCCTTCATAAATTGGGTGATTGTTGAATTCTTCTTGGTGGGAAGAGTAGTGGTTTTGTTGTTGTTGTTTTTTATGTTCTTTGCCATGTGTGTGTGTGCTATCGAGGCATTTTGAAGGTCTATGGACCTAGAGACAGTATGTTACTACTGTAACACTATACCGTAAAGTTCCGTGTATAAGACGCACTTTTTTTTGTCGTAAAATATGAAAAATCGGGGGTGCGTCTTATACACGGGTACAGTCGAATCACAGAAAAAAATCTGTCACATACACCCAATATTGTAAGGTCAACTTGAGGCCATGTACACCCACTGACGTCCAGAGGGTAAGCAATCATTAAAACTTACCGATAAATGAGCCATGTATCAATCTGGACACACACAACACCTGTAAATACGGGATAAACTTACATTGGCCTAGTGTAGTAACGATGTATCAATCTGGCCATAGACAGCAGCTCTAAATACACGATGTACCTACCAATGTATATCACTAATCAGTCTACCAAGCTACCAACAGCCAACCTAGTAGCTGCAAATACGCGATGTACAGGTACTCTGTATCATTGCTAAATTACCGACGCAAAACTTATCGATGTACTAGTATCAATCTGGCCATAGAAAAAAGCTGTGAAATACGGAGTAGGATCGACCCTATGTCATCGTGATGTGAACGATGTGTCAAGCATGTATTCATACCCATGGTGTTCGTTTGCTCTTCACTAGCTTTTTGCTAAGGTGGAGGCTCTCGCAATGGACTCGCATAGCGTGCACAGTACAGTTACAGAGATCGGATCGGAGCGAGCTTGCCCGTTGCGCGCTGTGTGTGCAAGTCCATTGCTTTCTGTGTGCGTGTTGTGCCTTTGCAAAAGGCTAGCACTGTACATACAAGCATGGTACAAGAGACATATGTGTTACTGGTAATCCCTCTGGCCGAAACAACAGTGAGTTAAGCACCGTACGCACTGTACGTCGCGGCGTATGATCGATCCCTTTGCTACACTTGTTAATGTTTTTCATAATGAACATTTTGCTTCTGACACACGCCAATATGCGAGACACGTCTACGGTAGTATCAATGTACGATAGCATGCAAAGATTGTACCGTACACTCATGAGTACGATCTTTGATGATACAATGAACATTTTGCTTCTGACATGCGCCAATATGCGAGACACGTCTACGGTAGTATCAGTGTACAATAGCATGCAAAGATCGTACCGTACACTCATGAGTACGATCTTTGATGATACATGTACCACGATTGAAAGGCGAAACAATAGCAAGTGAGCACCGATAACAAGTCTCGCATTTTGCGTCTTCCATTTTTTGCCGATGTCCGCTGAATACAGTGAAAAGAAAGTTTAAAAGGAAACGAAAAAGAAAACAAATACATGCTGCATTCTAGGGAAATTTTTAGCTGAAATAATATGTATAACACACACAATGTTTGCGCGAAAATTTGCGTGTTTTTTTTTTTTTTTTTTTAAATTTTAGGCCCGAAAGTAGGGGTGCGTCTTATACACGGAACTTTACGGTACTTCCTTTACAGAAGAGAGTGTGAATACTATGTATTTGTTGCATAGGAAACTAAATAAGGTAAGTTGTATTGACATTCACAGCACAAACTTGCCTGATCCTATATATATTAGCCCAGGATCAAGTGAAAGGTTTCGGTGATTATATGGCGCACCATTCAGATCCAGAATCGTCTTTAAAGGATTCTTTATCATGATCAGGTAAGGATTGTGTATTCATTTTGTTTCATTACTCCTGACAGACTTCTGGCTATATTTGGTCAAAAAATACAGGGAAATCACAAAAAATAACCAGCCACACTGTAAAAAGAATAAAGGGAATAAAAGGAAAGAAACTGCAAAAACTGCTGAACTTTGTGGTCTGTTAGCCGATAGACTTGCATCCTTAGTACTTTGTTTTTATCGATGAATGAGACAAAAAGCACTGGAAGGGATGTTGTTCACAGAGAAAGTAAGTACCATGGGTAGTAATTAATTTGATTCAAGCTCTGAACTGGACTTATTTTGGTAACATAAATGGTGCTCAAGGAAGGTAAGAAGTTTACATTCTGAGCTGGATTCATGTTGGCAAGTTGTACACATGAAAGGTAAGAAGTTTAAATCACAGTTGATTGTGTTTGGAAACTAGACTTGTCTTTAGGTTTTGCTGTAGGCAGATATTGCCTGAATAATGTTAAAAGGGTGAAATAAAAATAAAATAAAACAATGAAAACCAAATTTGTCTTTTTTTCTTTGTTTTTTCATTCATAATTGTCATCATCCAAGAAACTTCGTTACATTGAAAAAGTCCATACATTTTTCTCATGTATCCACATGTGTTTTTGTGTCTATTTCAGTGATTGACTGGCTGCACATATTTATGTCATGGATATGTATACATATTAAATTGCTGGGTGTCTGCACTCTGCAGCTTGGTGTGAGTGTGTGAAGTGAACAAAATAACAAAATATACATTTCTGTATGTATGTATGTATGTGTGGAGACTCTCTAACAATTGTGTGTGTTAAAAGTCTTCTTTTTATATTTTCACTGTCTGCCTGTTGTTCAGTTTCTCTCTCTATTACACACACACACACACACACACATATACATATATATATATAATACGGTCATTATAGTGTTGTGCTGAAGACACTTGTTGTACCTAAAACCATGGCCATAGGTTTTTTTTTAATCAGCAGCAAGAAAAACATAACTCAAAGCCAAAATATGTGTCAGCATATGTGTAGATTTCAGTCACACGCAATGACAAATTAGTATGAAGCCATATTTTGAGATGAAGCAAATGACACTGAAAGGCCAATGCAGAGATTAATCACTGTAAAAGCTGTTATTTTCGCAAGGGTATAATTTTCACTAATTTTGCCAATCACTGCTGAGCACAAATTTGACAACACATGAAAACATCGCGAACAGACAGTCATTTGTGCTCTTACGATAGCCTTGGTGTCAAATCGCGAAAACGCCATCTTGCGAAAATGTCTGTGGCCGCCTCAAAATATCCGTACACAAAAGTACAAAACGTTGTAACAGCTTTTACAGTAGTTGCATACATGGGTAGACCTGTATCGCTTGTCTTATTGTCTGTGTGTGTGTGTCCTTCATGTCCTTCCTGCACTTTATGAATATGAATTAATGTTTTTATTTTCCCTACTTCAGTTATTCAGTAATTACAGCTCTCTCATGTTGTGTAGCCATTACTTATGTCAGATAAACTCTCTGAAGTGGTTATATCTGTACAAATACAGGGGAATCCCACTATGACATCATCTGGTGCGACTAATTTATCTTGTTTCAGCCAAACCCTTTTCGTTTCAACAGTACGTTTTGAACACAGCGATAAGAGGTACACTGCATGAACGTGTTCTGCTTTGATAGGATTACATACAGTGTATATGGTATGCCACAGCATTGATGAACAGGGAAAATGCTGACAGTATTCACACACACACACACACACACACACACAAAGAAAAACCTGTTATTCTTGACTGACATTTTAGATTCAACAATAATTGTACTATAAACAGAACCTGAAATTGACAGGTCCACATTACTCTTGCTGATTGAGTCAGTTGGAGCTGAGATAATATGTAGCTCATATTATGTGGCACTCATCACTGGGGGTAGTCACTGCACCCCAACAATTTACCTTATCAAACGTGGATTCTAGTATCTGACCTTGCAATAATGTGAGTCCCCTCAAGCAGGTACCTCATGATGTGACCTGACAGTGGAAGAGATGTCCTCAAGAATCATCGATGTGATCTCTGTCGCATATTCTTTCTATTATTGTGCAGCAGTTATCCGGTATAGGCAAGGTTAAAAAAAAAAAAAGAAGAAGAATGTGTATCTTTAAGATTAACTTCTATAGATGCTATTAAGATTCACTTTACTTTGTGAGCAGTTGATCAGTCTGGGAAGTCATCAGATCTGGAAGAACACGGTTTGTTGATATCTGTAGTGAAATGTCATCAATATAAAATTTCAAGTGTCATGGGCCATGTTATTTAAGCTCAGGCGGTATACACTTGTACTGGATTGCACAGATGTATTTTCAGGGCATATCAAAGATGGATTCAGAGCAACTTTTAGCTATTTTATTCTGCAAATTGAAGAAGAATAATTATTAGCTGCTTGCTTGTGAACATGCTCCTGTGATCTGACAAGGTCATGATATAAACTAGGAATAGATTAGTAAGTTGCACTTTATGATGCTTTTGTCCCCAGGTATTAGATCACACATTCATTGTTTACCTTCATACATGTCATAAAATCAGATCAAATGTCTGACAAAGAAGAACAAACTCCTTGAAGAACTCGAGATTGATTTCAGAACCGAGAAATAATTTCTGCTGCAGTAGCTGGGAATTATTTAAAGAAATCTAAGACAAGGAAAACAAAAGGCAGTGCAAGATTTACAAAGGTTTTAGATGTTGTGACCATTTGAGTTTGGAGCAGGGTCTCTGGGGTTTGTACTTTCAATGTAGCTTCCAAGAAACCGAGTGGTGATAGACTGCATTGTGTTCTCTTGGAAAGTTGGTGATGATCTGCATCGGAATGGTGTCATGTGATGTTATGAAAATCTGAGCCCTTCTATCTCTCTTTCGTATGAATAAAATTACTTTTATCACAAATTCATAAACAAAGTGTGAAGATGTTTTGTTTCTTCCTTGATTTTGTTATCATTTGCTGTTCATTTAACCCGTTGAGGACGGACTGATTTTGCTACAATACGCATTTCCCATAGACACCGGCCCGAGTATACTCCGGACTCGTCCTCAACAGGTTAAAGAAAAGATAATCTCAGTGTGGACATTGGAGGAGACTATAAAACCTTTACCCACTGGTGTGCTTTATTGAATGATGTTTTTGTTTTCTGTCACAGCATTTATACATTTTGTCATATCACTGGTACTTTGTCATTCGCTCCTTTTCTATTCTCATTATGTGGAGACTTGAGAACATAGAGTGCATGGTGTTTGGATAGCAAGTGATGATTATGAATCAATGTATGAAGTTATGTTGAAACATTATGCGTCATTTTGTATTTGTGTGTGTGTGAAAGTGATTGAATATGTCCTGCGGAATCTTCAAGCTGTATGGACATCAGTATGTGTGATATTTTGGTAATGCATTGTATTCCATTATTTGTCTTCACCAAATCATCACAGTGTGCATGGTTGCCTGTTGTGCAAGGGTGCAATATCTTTAGTTGTGCTTTTCTTTGTACAAAAAAAAAAAAATAATGTCTGTGAAGAGTAATGTGTTGAAAAATGGTAAAATGCCTTTTTAACCTTTTGTTTGATTTCAGGTGGAGATTGTCATCAGTGATCTTTTGTACTAACTGTCAAACAAACAAACATTTCTTTACACTTTAGAACACAGGAACATGCCTCTAGATGATGCCCTGAACCTGGTGGCACGAAACTTTGAGCGCTACATCCAGGACCTCCGCGACAAGCGGGGTCTGGCAGTGACTAGTGCCACGTCCAAAGCAGGCACCCCTGAACTGACCATGACCCAGCTGTTCAGCCTTTTAGCTGATGGCCGACAGCTGACCCTCGCGGAGGTTGACCGCGTCATCAAGTTCCTTGAGGAGATGCGAGACCGCATGGCACTTGACCAGGGTGCCCCTGCAAGACAGAAGACCGAAGGTGAGAAAAATCAATGTGTTATAAGTTGAGGGTGGAACCATTACCAAAAAACAAAACAAAACAAAACAACCCCATCTTGGCAAGATTTCTATGTTAGCTGTGTTGTAACATGCCAGTTTTGTTGTGTGTTCTATTCTGCTTCTCCAATGAGATTAGCATACATTCCAGATGCCTCCTTCAAACAAGGGGGCCAGAGAACAGGAAACCAGCTCAGGATCCCTTCAGTGCAGAGTATTTCACCTGCCATGAAACCTCCAGAGCAGGTTCATTTGAGGAGCAGCAAGCAGTCTGCCGCACAATGATTGTGTGAATGACTGCAATGTCTTGATCTCTTCATATGCATGCTGTGTAGCATTCCTGATATGTACCATCAATCATGAAGTAATGTTGATTTAACTATTAAGTTCTAGCTGGCTTTCTTGTGTGGATTTCATAAGTCAATTTTCTGGGAAATTCAAACCTTCAATTTAAACAAAACATGGCAATTGTCCATCCTGAAGTTATCAGTTTTAAACTCAGGCAATCACGCAAGATTATGGTCAAAAATTTTATTTTTTTTTTTTGTACATCAAAAAGGATCTCTACAGGCACTAATGCAATGAGTGGACGCAATTGAATTCAGTCAAAGAGAACCAATCCTTTTTTATTTTACAGTACGAAGTCAGAGCTCAAATCCCCATGATGTTCTCTTTTACTTTTTTTTTTCTTTTTTTTTTTTGGAAAGCAAGCCTGCAATCTCTTGTAAGGTCTATCAAATTTGATTTCCACTAGACAATGTTAGGAAATGTATGTACATACCTTTCCTAGTCTTTGTGGGACCAAGTGATATATCTTCATTGAAATTACAGTGACTCTTCGGATCTGTATCATGTCTGAAATTGTACATCCTAAAGTAGTGTTTGCTGAGTTCTTGATTCTTACAACTCACCCCATTCACGTTTCAGCATGTCTGTTATGTGAACCCAGGATTCCCGTGTTCCTTAGCTTCCCTATCCAGTGAGCTTGTCCATTGTCACATTGACTTCAGTATGGTTGGAAAAAGATCCTTGTTTGTAGGATTATGTAAGTGTATTTTCTACTACTTTATAACGCACAGACATTATGGACTTGAAAGAAATGGATATTTTTAATGCTTTAATCTTCATGTGATGACAATTTAAATGTTTGTTTTTTATTTGACTGTTCTAGCACCCGCTTCTGCTCCTGCCCAGGCCAAGGGAGAGGACCCAACTGCGCTGCAAGCCAAGATTCTCAGTCTTATAGGAAACAATACCTCTGCAGCATCAATAGCTGCAGGTGTCTCTCGCACAAACGTTTCCACAGCTCTCGCAGCCATGTCATCCCAGACAGCCACAATTGCGAGTTCCCAAGCCCAGCGTGCACCAGTGGCAGCAGCTCCCACTCCAGGGAAGACCCCATTGCTTGCTACCCCCAACTCACAGCAAATGCTGGGCAAATCTCCCCAGCCGATGGCTGTGGCCAAACCGCCACAAGCCCCTCCCCAGAATGCCCCTGCGGTGGCGTCCAGCGCCCTCAACCTCGATAACCCCAATGTGAAGAAAGCACTTGATAACCTGATCCAGACTGGGCCAAGCCTGCTGCGTACCATCGGCGGTGCTGGCCAGGTACCAGTGCAGGCCCAGCCGGCCCCACCTGCAACTGCCCCACCAGGGGTTGGTCCAGCCAGGGCCGCTATGCCTGGAGTGGCACAAGGCCAGAGGATGAACGCACCCATCCGCATGGCTACTGCCGACAAGTCTCAGGGCATGCAGGAACAACAACAGATTGCCCGTGCCCAGGCCGAGGCAATCCGCACCATGCAGCAGCTGCAGAGTTCTGCACCCCATCTGCACCAGAACATACAGATGGCTGGTGCAGCTAGCCTGATGGCAGCAGGACTCAACCCCAACACTCTTGCAGCTGGGGGAATGAACCCTCAACAGTTCAGTGCTCTCCAAGCCCAAAGCATGGCCTACAGCATGAGGGCCCAGCCCCCTCCTCCCCCTATGGGCCCACCAACTGGCAGACCCCAGTATTAGCAAAGTATGCCTCTTTTAATTGCCAGTTTTCAAAAACAGCTTGTCATTTTTTTATGGTAAAGAGAGATGCTGAAATTTTGTTCACTAGTAATGTTTTGTGTAAATACTTTGTCATTTTTGTAAATGTACACTACATTCAAAGCAATCCTGCTTTCATCAGGCTGTATTGCTTTGCTGCTGTGCAAGGATTTTTTTTCACCATTTCTATAGAAGAATGCAAAATCAAGCTACACTTGAAGCTTGTATGTCTAATGTTGAAAACCAGCATTTAAGACTTTCATTATTTCATGTATAGATCTTGAAGATGTCAACCTACTGGCAATCTCTGCGTCCTATTACTGATGTGTTTACACTTGTTATAATGTGATTTGATTTGTTACTTGAAACTTGGATTGACACACCACTCTTGTGATATTATGGTAATCAGCGTAAGGCGAAAAAAAAAAATTGTTGTATTGGCGTAACCCGCCCGACCCTAAAAATTCCGCCGACCCTATGTTTTTTTATTATTATGTTTTTGCTATCGATATCAAGTATCTTGTTGACTGCGATCGTGATCGCAAAAAACCCGGAAGTGGAAACGGCTCTGGGGATATCGGATGTACGAAGGAGAGATCTCGCTAGCGCCTCGCATAGCCTCGCTTGATCAGTACGTCATCTGTTTCCAACACGGACGCGTACTCTATCAAGATTTATACAGTGTACACTTAGCATTCAGACTGCAATGTATTGTGCACAGTTTTGCCATAGGTTTCTTGTGTGGAGAACTTACACGAATCTGTATATGTGGGACTGTAATAGAGATCGCCGTGTGCGATGAAAAGCTCGTACATATGGGTCAATTTGCATCTATCTTATCTAAGTCAAAATAGTAAAATATGAAGTGAAAACATTCAGGATAGGGATTTCAACATCTTTAAATTCTGTGAAGGGGTATATTTGAGTAATATCGGCCTCATAAATGATTTGTAGAATAGATGAACACAGCACATACGGTGCAGCAGTTGTAACTGTTTACTGATCACGAGTTTTACACGTAAAATGCAGGTAGCAAAAAAAAAAAAAAAAAAAAAAAAATCCGCCCGACCGACCCTATCTCAAAATCTCATGTTACGCCAATACAACCTTTTTTTTTTTTTTTTTGGCCTAATTGTAGTAAACTGATTACGTCACCAGGCAGACTGGAAGTCAATGACTGATGAATCATTCTTGTATGTAGGTAAAATACCAGAACTACAGAAACTTGTGAAAGATGTACCATACTGAGACTTCATTTCGGTTTAACCACATTAAAAGACAAACATATGATACAAAGGAACGTACATGTATTTCAAGATGCAAAGACTTAATTTGGGTTTTAAATCTTTGAAATCTGCAAATTCCTTCATATTCTACCTTTTATGGTGGAGCAACATTAATATGATATGTTATATATGCACTGGAGGATGTATGCCAAAATACAATTCCACAGTTATGAATATAAGGAGTATGAGGGCTGCGATTTGTTGAAAATGAATTGTATATATTTTCATTCATTTAGTATTGCTCTGTGGGAAAATTACTTGTCAAACCATTAGTACATACTATTACACAAGTTATATGAACTCTTGCATAATTGTGAAAGAAAATAGGTTTTTCCCTGTTTCTCAGGTGACATTGCAACACTGTGCAAGGCCTTTTAAGGGAGAAATTTGTAGGTTTTTGTTTGAATCTATTTGGTTATTAAGCTGTGATCAATAATACATATACATGTACATTGTACTTCCAGAAAAAGTATAACCAACATCTGTAGAGAATATTTGTGGAGTTTTCTCATGAAGCCTGTCGTGACACAAAGCAAGTGGATATAACATTGAGTGTTTCCTTTTGTTGTCTTCTGAATTTTATGCTACATTTGCCAGGCAAGTTGGCAGCTACATGATTATATTGATGATATGTATTTGTTGTGTAAGTGGCAAATATTTGCAGCATTTGTGCTTTTTGTATGCATCAAGAATTTATGTCTTCATTTGGGTCCATAGTGCTGTACATAATCCATTCCAGTTTATTATGATTATGTCTTAGATACCTTAATTCACCTTAGATACATAAGTTCAAGCCTGAACCAACAAGATATTCTTTGATTATTGTCATAAAAATTGCATTTTGATTTGTTACTTTCCAGTCTTTTAGGTGTAAAATTAGATGTTGCTTGAATGAAAGATGTGACAAGTAGCTTAGTGAGTGTAATAAATTAACCTTTGTATTTCAATTTCTCAATCATGATATCAAAGACGTTTTTTTTTTGTTTTTGATGTGTGTCTTACCAAATTATGTCTTCGTCTGTCGAGACAGGTGTTGATGCTTGTGTGTGTGTGTGTGTGTGTGTGTGTGTGTGTGTGTGAAAATGCAAGGAGTTGCATGTAATGTCATCATCATATTCTATGTGAATGTTTGGCATCCAACACTGTCAGTCTGGATGGTGTGATGAAAATGGTGTGTAAGAGTGTGTGTTTTGATTTGTGTTGGATATTGTAAAGGAGTCACAGAGGAAGCTCTAAAATGCTCATGAGCAAGCTACCGTGGGATCCGACCAACAGCTTTGAGTCAACGCTGAAGGACTAAGCATTGAAGATAGAGTACTTCACCTGATGATGATGATGATGAAGTGCCTTGCCTAGCCTAATGGTACAACACCTGTCACCAGCGGACTGGGACTCGTAGTCTTACCCAGTGAGCCACAATTGACCAATATGTATGTGACGAGCCTTCATATTTTGCAGGGGCGCTTTTGCATCGTGGACAAGTCTCCCGACTCCCAATCAGAGGACCCGAGTTCGATTCCCGCCCAGTGCTTACATCCTCGGACAGGATGTTTTTTACCCACAATGTCCCTGTTGACCCAGGTGTGTAAAATGGGGAGCTGGCAACGCTAGGGCATGGCCGGTGCCACGTTTTCAAAAGTAGGGGGCCCACTTCAGACTTCTGGTGCCACTTCTGGGTTTCATCAGCTAACAACTAAAAAAAAAGCTGACAAGCAAAAAAGAAGAAAAAAAAAAAAGGGTCTTCAGCGCAAAAACAAAGCCTTACTGTGCTCACACTTCAAGGTTTCTATCTCTTTCTAGTGTCACTTACACACTTACGGGGGTTTAAAAAAAATTGTTTTGTTTTGTTCTTGTTTTTTGTTTTTGTTTTTGTTTGTTTGTTTGTTTGGTTGTTTGTTTTTGTTTTTGTTTTTTTTGGGGGGGGGGGCGGGGTTCCGCCGGTCCTGTAGGGTAATAATAATGGCAGGGTCCTGTGGTAGAGCAGCGGGCAAAATTGAAGAGGCTACCCTGGATAAAGAGGACATTATTATTATGAGTGTGGAGACTTGCAAATTACATATTAAACAGTGCCAATAGATCAGTGCTCACGCCTTTTTACCTAAGCGGAGTTGCACTTTCGTCTGAGCCATCTGTACACATGTACCAGCTTCTTGTTCTTTCTTTTTTTCATGAATCATCGTGGGTAAGAGATATGCAGCAGTGATTTTGAATTGATGAAAAGGGTAAAGTAGACCCAAGTTCGTACATCTCTCTCGCAGCTATACAGACTTTTATTTGCATTTCTGTGAAGGTGATACAATTGCCCATGATAACATGTTTCCATCTGTCCTGTCAAGAATAGTGCTTATTTTGTCGTAAGAGCATAACGCTATATTTACTATACGCTTTGAGTCAAGAATATTCTTGATGTACATATAGAAAGCTACTTTTCACAAGGAAGTTAGATAATCATCAAAGATATAGTTGGGCTTTGTCATATTTTCAGGCCCAGTTTTTGCTCTGATCTGGTGCCATCAACTTCACACTTTCTGTTGTCATACACATTGTCTCATGTAGTTGCCGTCATACAACTGTACTGTATTTGGGATTCAAACAGTGTTAGATTTGACCCCCCCCCCCCTTTTTTTTTTTTTGGTGTTTTTTTTTTTCAAAAGATTTGAACTATCCCTTTCATAGTCACTGCTCCATGCTACCGATTTTGGTGATGTTGTTTTTTTTCTGATAGTGTATTAATATTTTTTGTTTGGCATTCGACGCGATCACGATCCTGTAGTCTGGACGACGAACCCAAATCACGCATGGGTCCTGAGCTATCGTTTGATACGATTCAAGTTTCTTTCGCAACTCGTAACAGCGTACCTGCCGACAGGCAGTGAAAGAGTGAAATCTCAAACTTATTTGCACACTCCATCTGTATTTTGGTATATATGTTTCATATGGAAAGATATCAGTCTTTATTTCTGTATAATGACGTACATTTATAACGAAGCGCCCGTTCGGTAAGTCGGTTAAAAGACTCTGGAAGATGTGTCACCGTGTTTTTCTTCGTGACTTGTGTAACTAGTTGGCAAAGACAGGGTTTTGACTGAAATAAGTTCGTCAGCCCTCATATTGTATAGACGATTCGCTACAAGTATTTTCTCGATTCATATTAAATGCTGACGATGTCACACTATGCGATGATTGATACAATATCCGTATCGTAGACGACAAATGTACATTTTAATGACAGAAAACGCAAACGCCCCCGAAACAAAAACCTGTCAATTGACGTCGTCTTTGAAAACTGGCGAAAAACATCTAGTGCTGTTGGCGAATGGCACATACAATGTTCATTACTGTTGCATTGTAAGTGCAATTACTGTATGCTTGCAAAACCAAGCGATGCCGGAGTCGATACTTAGGCGTAGATTATTGAGCGGCTTTACTAAATTATACAAGTACAGCAAAATGCAAATACACGTATTACAGACGATGTCCAATACCGAGATCGTGTATAGGCAGTGACGTCATTCATGTTTTCAGGCTTTTTATTTTTACGTTTTTTGGCATTCTGTACCGTCTAGCACGCGTTTGTATCGAGTGCATGTTACATCAGTTGGCGCGAGTGGAAAAGGCGAATCGGAGATAACGCAGCAATTAGATATACTTATCGCCAATTTTAAGGAAGGCAAGCTATGACTTCCGCGGTATGGTTCATTATCGTGCTACTGTGCGGAATATAATCACAGTTGCGCAAATGTTAAAAGATATCGTTGAATTCGTTATGTACCTTTCTTTTCACTTCTTTTTTTTTTTTTTTTTTACATTTCCCGTATACGTCCGTCGTGCTCTTATCCAAGGTCAACCTTCGCCACTCTCGTTGGTAAAATGCTTTTACGATTATCTATGGTGGCTAACTTCACTCATGGCTGAATGTCCAAGGTTCTACCTCATTCTCAGCACACACTGAGCTTATTATGGAACGATTCGCGATAAGTGGGCCACAGAGGCAAGTCGAAAATTTTGAATGATTCGGAGACAACTAAACAAAGAAACAAAAAACAAAATGGCACAAATATAAAGATTAACACAACGTGTGCACTTGGTTCACGTCATCAGTAGACAACAATAAGCGGTGCGTCGCAAGGTAGCACGTTTTTTACAATTCTTTCACAATCGACATTTTCCATCACAAAAGAAGAAACACTGATAGGTACATTGAATTTCACGTTACCTTGCAGACCTGAGACTAACTGATAATCACCAACTTACTAGCGTTGTTATCCCACTGACCGTGTGTGTATGTGTGTGGGTGGGTGGCTGGCTGTGTGTGTGTCTGTGTGTTTGTGTGATTTGGAGGGCCTGTATTTTGAATGCGTACGTGCTCATTTTCGAGTGTTCAAATTTGTCGCATGTGTCGTGTAAGTCATACAAGAGTGTCGAGTATATGGAATAGAGATGATTGTTTCAGCACAATATTCAATACACGTATACAGTATCTACATGTACTTGTATATTAACGGTATATATCACTCAGCAACTGTTGATACAGTGCAATACAATGTGCATACAATTAAAGAAATTACATGTTTGTAGCAACGATACTCGATGTTCAAACAGCCAACTGAGAAACCTGAACAACGTGAAGCCACTCATTTAGACTGTCTTATTTTGTTAATTTAAATCACATCTCATCACAACATTTTGAATTAAAAATCTGTGAATAAAGAAGAAAAGTTCAGTTTAGGATCGTTTCTCAGAATCGCCAAAGAATAGGGATTAACCAGTCTCTGTTATCTCGCCGGATTTCTATTTACGTGTCTGGGTAATGGGGTAACTTTTTTTTTTTTTTTTTTTTTTTTTTTTTTTTTTTACATGCGAGATATCTTCGATGAAGAGAAGCTCACTGGACAGCTCAAGAAACGTCATTTGCTCTCAGCCATGAGGGGGCGTGTCCTTGCCCCTATTGACCATGACGAATCCACAGTTGATACACTGAATGAGCAGAACTTCAAAGCTACTTCAACATACAACTTCGAAGGTGTGGCTTCAAAGTTGAGTACTTCCTGCATGGAGTCACGCCAATGTCGGCATTCAAGACGACAGAGACCGTGTATTCTACACAAAACATCATTCTTGAATACATCAAGATCAAGTGCAAGGAGTGAAGTGAACACGAGTTAAAGATTTACAGACTTGCTAACTATCATGTCGCAATATTCAAGCTCATGCTGTTTTATTTCATCTCCAACAAATAGAGGATGCAATAAAATTGAGTATAAAAATAATGACAAGAAATCTGTTCAACAATGTAATAAACATTATAACATGTAGCAATAAAGAAACAGGGAATTGTTAACACAGGTACTTATAAATGCTATATCTTAAAGGTCAACTCCGAAACAAAGTTTGGAGTTTATCAAACCCGATACCCAAGAAAACAATGGTGACTTTGGATGCTACAGTTTTCGCAAAAACATTGTTGATAAAGTACTGGAAAACTTTAAGCTGGCAAGAGCGTCATACTGAAAGAAAAAAAAATATTTATCGAGCTATCAGCACGCACTTCTTGCTGAAGATCGTGTACAGTACTTTGTAATAAGTTAAACGCAGTGTTTGAATATTATTTGTCCGGTACAGCAACACAAGTTACCCGATTGAGATAAATCGCAAGGCTTGACGTTGGAAGGTCCGTTCATTTTCAGCACAACAGGTGAAGGTGATTCAAGTACTAGTACTGAGGCCGACACAACGCGAAGTCTTCAACGCGTCCCCGGGTTACATAAACTGCGGAATTCTCAAACTTGATATAGCAAGTCTGAGAAGTCCGCGCATTCATACATGTACAATGCACTCTGAATTTACATTTAGCTGACATTGACACCGCAGCTTCTTGTATCGAAAATGGAACTACGTCACATTTCATCTTGTAGTATATAGCATCATTGTCTATGTATCTTGGCGAATTCCTGCGCTTGCAAACTGTGCAGGCGCCAGGACATCTGCCTGTACTATATAATATCTTTGCCGCCTTCAATCTAATTTAGAGAAGAAAAAAAAAAAAATGAGCAAGCAACAAATAATGTTCCAGCAAACTGAATGACAACGAGTAATTATTGATTTGGCTGATGATAAAATGCAGCGCTACAAGTATTCATGATTCCATGTATTTGCTAACAATGAAACTTCACGAAACTGTGAATTATTAGGACTGCATCCCGCTTATGCAGAGCTGTGGGTGCAATCTGCATGATTTTAACATGATTTTAACATCTCGGGCAGACCATGTGCCTGTCATGTAGCTGGCACGCCGGGTGTCATAGTGCGATGATTGTTTTCCATACCAGGGAAAGGTCGGCCCTTGAGCGCGTCGTGCCCCCGTCGCGCATGTTATTCGTAGTCTATGCCGGGGCCTGATGTGCAAAAACAATTGTGCAAGCCTGTAAATTAAGTCCATGACTTCCGTGACAGTGTGTAACAGTACTTATTAGGAGGCATCGGGTATCGTTTACATCGACAGTCAAAAAGATTTAACAGGACCCCACGCGAGATCGTCCCGTCGACGGGCGATGGCCCGCTGCGCGTATTTTCCGCGCTCCGTGCATCCAAATTTGGCGGAGAGCTATCAAAGCGTCGTCGGTCACGTAAAACGACTTATCGCCCGGCCCCTTACAACGATATTGATTGGGGCGATGAATATTAAAGTAGACAACGTTAAGGGTGTGGATCAAGAAACTCTGAGTGCCTCCATAGAAGCGTGTTCTAGTTTTCGACATGATGATATATAAAAAGGGGCAGCATGACTCGAATCTCCAGCAATGAGACTAACCTTGTAGGGAAGCGTTGTCACAATATTCGTCATTTTGCTTTGCTCCCAAATATATTACCTATGTCAGATGTCGCGAACAATACATCTAAAAATGGAGGAAACATTTTTTGCGCATGGCCAGATGTCAGTAAGAGCATGGGGCATGATCGAATCGGGCAAGCGGCATCAAGCCTCAGTTTGTGGTGCGCCATCACATTCACACTTGACAAAAGTCAACGTCATGTTATATGACTGATCAAACATGGGTTTACATTGCTGTCATCGCTGACCATTGTGAAACAGATCAACGCGTTTTCACAGTGTTCACGGCAGAAAAGGCTTCGATCGGCATACTTTTATGATGGACAACGACCGTTTCGTGCCACCATAGGTAGCGCTGTAACGATGATTACCTATTCCAAACGAAACATTACTCGTTTTGGTATCAAAATTATCGACACCATTTTTACGATTACTGAATGTTGTCATGTCTATCGGCGTCATCCTCCTGACTTCTTTGTATATTAATAATCTCTCTTAAACAAGCTCTTCGTAGTCTACCTTTTCACGTCTTATGTTACATGACTATGATGGTTGTCATCATCTTAGTCTACATGACCTCGTTTCTAGTCGCATTTCGTACACCTGTCGTCTTGTTTATGACCAACTCAAGACGCACATGTCATGACGCTACTTCACCAAGCAACGAATCGAAAGCTCGGGTGACCAAGGAGGTACGTGTATTACAGGCGAGCTTGCCTGGTACCTCCTTGGGATGAACAGTAAGGTACTAGGCGACTACTACCTCATTGGAATGACTGAACCCAACGTTACTTGGTGAATTCTTACCTTACCATTGCATGTACTCGAAAACTGTAAATTCCATTTTCTGTATCGTATCGAAACTCGAGAACAACGATTGACCCTACTTACACGGTATTGCTACATTCGTAATCGTCTCGCCATCTTTCGAATAACGTTTGAAGTTGACGAATATACTACGTTTGTTAACTTTTTTTTCTATTATTGTGATGAAACGAATGTCAAAGATTTCAGTAACATCCTTAGCATGGTTAGCAAGTGTTTAGAGCACCGTGTCGAAACATATTGACGCGTTCGTTGTGAATGCGTGAGGGGGTGAGCGGAAACGGGGTTAGCCGAATGTGGGAAAGGAATCGCCGGAGTTATCTCTCTATGCAACCTTTTTACAGCGTTGATTATCGTAACACGGTAGGATGTTAATAAGCTCCAATAAATCGTCCAAGGCCGGACACTACTCTGTCGGTCCGAGAAGGGCGGGGAAGGTAGTCCCGTGGTCTCGGCTTGTCACAGCGAATTTGGCGACGCATTTGAATTTGGGTGATGAGCATTTGGGCATCTGCGCTCCAGTTGGTCATCTCCGGTATGCAACCGTGTCTCACTAATGAGGAAGGAAAGAAATACCGTCAGCTCCTGCAGCGCCAGTATAAGTACCTTTCTGGGATGAAAGAAAACGATACTATAAGGGGATGAAGTTTGTTTAATGTGGGAGCAGGCATTTTTATTTTATGCACGTAGATGATATTAATGATAGTAGGATGAAGGGCTGTCTTTGTCCATCTCATGAACAGAGTGCGCATGCCCCTCACCATACAGCTATGCGTAAACTACCGATAGGGATGCCTCCTCTCTGTACATGTACAGTGCATCGAGTTTCTATAGCAACTTTTCCAATGTTCTTCTTCTGCAATATTTAGCTCATCGTGCGAAAGTTTTGACATACCCTTTCTCGTTGTCAGCGGAGCACATGTAATACATTAACATAAACGAGATAAATCTGATCGATGCCAAGACTCCATGTCGAGGATACTCAAATTTCGTTGTTTTGCAGAAACAAGTGTAATATATATAGTCTGTTCTGTATAATATGAAGACACCAATTATCACCTATTTTTCAGTGTTCTCATCTATCAAACGAAATGGAAACACTGCAATATTTATATACTTTAAAAAAATCTTTGACGTCAAGAATGACGTCAAACTATATCCCCTTCCCGCAGAGCGATCGAAAACGATTCATCAATTAATTGTCACCACTTGTCACCATGATTAGCCAACCACAGTTCGTAATTCATACCGCTGTGCGACAAGACAAGTCAGAGAGGATATTATGAGTCAAGAGTTATAGGGAGTATGTTATGTTGATACGTGCTCTTTGGCTCTGTTCAGTCAGGGAGGTGGGTTCTCTTCCCACCTCCCTGGTTCAGTCGAGGTGAAACGTGCATGAATACAATATACTCTCAGCAAAAAACAGAAAGTAAGCACTTTTTCGTGTTCATTATTTTTCATAGAAGATTTTTATGAAAATCAATGTACACTGTATTATATACCATATTAAAGGTAATTTAATTGGCTATTAAGTTCATAGGTTAATTAAAAAGAAAACATTACGCATGAGTGAGCACATTTTTTTTTTTTCGTCCTCCAAGGCACAAAATTCAAAATTGCAAAAATTGACATGTTCTCTTTCATTTGCAAATGCCCTTCACGGTTAAAAAAAAAAAAAAAAAGAAAAAAAAAAGACCAGTTGAACACAATGAGAGACATGAATAAAGTAGGAAAATAAGTTTTTATTAGACTCTTTATCTCGTTATTACCTCTAAGAAAAACGAAGTGGGAAACTAATTGGGAAAAATTAGAATTTTCTATCAAGTCAAACTTCAAATGACATAGGGAATAAAAAGCATAAAGATGGTTAAAGGGGATGGCCAGTAACTGATCAGTGGGAATGCTTGGGGATGATTGTTCCAATCCTTGTTGGATTCATTTAACAGTATATATCATATTTATTGTTGTGTGAAAATCATTTGTTTCAGAATGGTCTCATATTGAAGTAATGTGCAGTTTAATGTTTTCAGGTTAGCATGCCTGTACAGTGACGGGTGATTAAACTGCACATTACTTGAATATGAGACCATTCTGAAGCAAATGATTTTCACACAACAATAGATATATAATGTACTCTTAAATGAATCCCACAATGATTGGAACAATCATCCCCAGCATTCCCACTGATTCCCACTGATCAGTTACCAGCCATCCCCTTTATATGAGCAGAATTTCTTTATTATTTCTTTTAAACTAGTGATTTAAAATCCATGTGACAATTTCAAGAACCTAACATTATTTACATATTTCCTCATTGGAAAATAAGCTCAAATTTGTACCATTTTTGTTAATTATTACTTGTCTTCTTCTCTTATTTCATTTGAATTTACATTTAACATAAGATGCTTTATTTTCCTACATTATTTGTACCCTTAATTGGTCTTGTAGGCTTTAAAGATATCATAGAGATTAAAGGTTTGTTTTTGCAATTCATGTTTCCTTTTGTGTGAAATTTGTTGTTTGTTCTTATTGTTCTATGGAAGAGCACATACGTATGAATGACAACTTGTTCCATTTTGCAATTTTCACCTTTTTAAAGAGAAAAACAATGGTGTTCACTCATGCGTTAAGTTTCCCTTTTTGTTGACCTACCAGGTTGATAGCCATTTAAATTACCTTCAATATGATATATGATACATTAGCTTTCAACCAAATATTCTATGAGAAATCTTAACTTGAAAAAGCGTTTACTTTTTTTTTTTTTTTTTGCTGAGTGTATATTCTGACACGGCAATTCAATGCTGAATTAAACGGGATATACTCCTGCTCTAATCACACACGTGCAGACATACAGGATGCGCGCGCGCGCGCACACACACACACACACACACACACATTTGTGAAAGAACACTGGAAACAGTGATGTGTCTACAATGTATGAAGTTCGTGATGTGCAGTATTGTACGTGTAGGGCCTCTGAGAATAAGTCAGAAAATAAGACAGAGCTACCCGACTGAAACATAATAAATAAATAAATAAATAAATAAATAAATAAATAAATAAATAAATAAATAAATAAATAAATAAATAAATAAATAAATAAATAAATAAATAAATGAGTGGTATCAAATCCATGATTTACAAAGTTACCATAGATTTATAATACATTGTATCGTGAGATTGCTTTTTCATCGACATTGCAAAATAAAAGTAACGGGTCATGCAGTGCACACCCGATTGCATAATTGGCTAGATTCTATTGTTTTTGGTTGTATTTATTGCCTTAAATGAAAAGAAATGCGTAGACCCATATGCTAAAATAGGTCTAAATAGTATAGGCCTATATAGTTAATTAATACAGACGTCATGCTGATTTTGTTTATCATCTGAATTTGGATGTTTGTTGAGTTCAACTTAACTCGTGTATAAGCTTAGTTGTAATGGGTTCCTGAAAAATAGACAACCAAACAACGATTTGAAAAGAATACACAGTGAACGTAGTTCGTGAGCGCGTACATTGATGTCACCCATTCGAAAGGAATTGTTATTTATGATTTGTTTTTTGTTTTTTTGAGAGAGAGAGAGAGAGGGTTGATGTCCTTTGATGTCTTCAATTTAATTTTCATCACATTTTATTACCAATATGACATGAATTCAACCAAATGCAATGATTACAGGTAAACATACAAATTATTTGTACCTGTAAAAATGTACAAGAATATAAGTGCGTTACATTCTTCGGTTTGTTTCTCTGGATATAAGTATAATGTACAAAAGATTATCTATTCTGTATAATATGAAGACACTAATTATCACCTGTTTTTCCAGCATTCTCTATCAAACGAAGTGGAAACGCTGCAATATCTATACTTTAAAAAAAAAAACTGACGTCAGAATAGCGTCAAACTATACCCCCTTCCCGCAGAGCGATCGAAAACGGTTCATCAGTTAATTGTCACCACTTGTCACCATGATTAGCCAGTCACAGTTCATAATTCATACCGCTGTGTGACAAGACAAGTCAGAGAGGTTATGAGTCAAAGGTTATATAGGGAGTATGTCATACGTGCTCTTTGGCTGTGTTCAGTCGTGGTGAAGCACGCATGAATACAATGTGTTATCCTGACACGGCAATTCAATGCTGAATTGAACGGGATATACTCCTACTCTAATCACACACGTACAGACATACAGGATACGCGCGCGCGCACACACACAACACACACACACACACATTTGTGAAAGAACACTAGGAACAGTGGTATCGAATCCATGATTCGCAAAGTTACCATAGATTTATAATACATTGTATCGTGAGATTGCTTTTTCATCGACATTGCAAAATAAAAGTAACGGGTCATTCAGTGCACACCAGATTGCATAATTGGCTAGATTCGATTGTGTTTGGTTGTATTTATTGCCTCAAATGAAAAGAAATGCATGGACCCATATGCTAGATCTGACCAGTATAGGCCTATAGCTCATACAAACGTTATGCTGATTTTGTTTATAACCTGAAATTGGATGTGTGTTGAGCTCGACTTAAATCAGGTATAAGCTTAGTTGTGATGGATTCCTGAAAAAATATACAATTAAACAAACGATTTTGAAAAGAATATACAGTGAACATATAGATCGTGAGCATTGATGTCACGAAACTGCCACTCGAAAGGAAATGTCAGTTATGATTTTTTTATCTTTTTTTAATAGGGGGAAGGGTTTGATGTCGCTTATTCAATTTACATCACATTTTATTACGGATATCACATAAATTCAATCAGCTGCAATGATAACAGGTAATTATGCAAATCTTGTACCTGTAAAAGTGGAAAACAAAAAATAAGTGCATTAAACTGCGTTACATTCTTCTGGTTTGTTTCTCTAGATCAGTGTTATATACAAACATGGTTTATCGGTTTGTCAAGGGATTTTGTAGGTGGTTATGTTTCTCTTCTAATTTTGCGATTTCCCAGTGATAGAGGGTTTTCTTTTTGTTTTTTGTTTTTTTTTTTCTTGCTGACCCGAATTTACACGCTGCGGGACAGTTTATTGTTTGTCCTTGAAGCGTATTACCGTGCCTTTGGCCAGACGACTAATAATACCAAAAATCGCAAGTCCAGAGCTAATAAAGAACTTCTTACGCGATCGAGGTTGCCGAGTACCATCACCTTCGACTGCGGGTAGAATTTCGAACTCTTCACGACTTCTTTGAATGACACCTTGAGACAGAAAGGGGAAGAGAGAAAGAGAGAGAGAGAGAGAGAGATGGATAAATATACAAAAAATAGATGGATAGACAGATAGATAAGTATTCTATGGCATGATTTTTATTGTGTGTGCCTGCGATTTTCTGTCCTTTACTTCTAACATTGTCTAAGCCTCCAATGAGAAGACTGAATCGCAAACCAGGTTTCAGAAAACGCTTGATATCTTTGGTTTTGAGCTTTATGCATTCAAATCAAGGTGTAAATAATCTGTTACTAATGCATTTATATGTATTCATTTCCATATAAAAACGCAACATTTATAAAGATAAAAACACATGCACTTGCAAGTGTCACATTTCACAGTAATAAGTGCGTGTGTGTGTGTCTGCTTTCGTGCTCTCTTCGATTTGAAACTGCGACTAAGGAGAAGCTAAACTTGAGAATCTTTTTATATTAATAACGATAATCCTGTATATTGAAAACAGGCTTTGTTTTTAAGGTAACGTTGACATCTTTCTCTGTTTCTTTTTTTCTTTCTCTCTCTCTCTCTCTCTCTCTCTTCTTGGATGCAGAGATGATAGTTTGATTGCCGGGTCATTCCACGAGTCATACAGCCCACGAGCTAGACACCAAGTAAAACAGGTCCACTGTAACTGTGATGGACACGGAGTAAAACGGGTCCACTGTAACTGGGATAGACACGGAGTAAAACAGACCCGCGAGCTATTTAGGTGTATATCAAACACTCGGCAAATAAGGCCCATGAGCTCGACACTAGGCAAGTAAGGCCCATGAGCTCGACACGGGTAAGTAAGGCCCATGAGCTCGACACTACATAGGTTCCTAAATACATTTAGACTCGTGATAAAACATTGAGCTTCTGGGCCTGTTTTGCTTAGTGTCGAGTTCGTGGGCCTTATCTGCCTAGCGTCGAGCTTTTTTGGTCTGATTTGCCTAATGTCTAGCTCATGGGCCTTGTTCTGTTAGTCTCTAGCTCACTGGCTGTAGGAGTCGTGAGCTGTATAACTCGTGAGCTCTTTGACTCGTGGGGAATATGAGTCGTGGCCTGTAAGACTCGTAGGTGTTGAGCTCGTGCCAAAACATGTAACATGCCTAGTTGACGGACACCATCTAAGTTGTGGCATAACGGTGCTGAGAAAAGACGACTTGTGGGAACGCTGAGGTGCTTTATTTATGACGCTAACGTGGAAAGGCGACGAGATAACTATTTCGTCGAGGCGAATTTCTTTAAGTTGTCTTGCCGCACGTCCGGGTCATTATGTGATCCTCGAGTATAAATTATCTGTAAGCCCTCCTTGGGGAAAAACACAGGCTATTTTATACTCTGCTCGGAAATGTTGGTTTCACCCCTCCCCCTTATTTTGTTTTTTAACTGATGTTAGTTTCTTGCTTATGTCTTTATGTTTTCATCCTGCCCTCATCTTTCTTTATTTGAGCACATCACCTTTCTCAAATTTTCACCCCCAAATTTGATTTTATTCTCTGGGAGTATCATGTTCGCATTCATCACTGTGACCAGTGATCCATTAGAAACGACCTACTTACCACGTATCGTATGTAGGAAAAACAATATCACTCAACTTGAGCTCCCATGGGGCATATCCTCTTGACCTACATTTCCCACTCATCTTGCAGTGGAAGCGCTCCGAGCATACCTTCTCGCCACTTTCCAAGCTCTGAATTCTCAGGGCGAAAATAAAAATACAAGTAAAATCAAAGGGAGAAGAAGGAAATCTGTCGGATTCGCTGCGGCACGGGCAGCCAGCACTACCCGGGGCGCATCTCGTCGGTGCTCGCTCCCTGGCGCGTGGTACATCACCCCCTACCCAGAGTCTTAGTTGATATGATTCGAGCGTATTATGCTACAGTCTAAGCGACTTGAACCACCTTGAAGGAATTAACAGTTTAGCCTTCAGCTCAGCAACAGGGGGCCAGATGTCAAGTTGTAGAACACCTAAGTTCGGCGTGAGAATATGACAAAAGGCGACCTCTTTCACCGCACCCTTGTCACAGAAAAGCTTGACGTTTATGACACGTGTGAATTAGTGCATAGTCACTGTACACATTCTTGCTAGATACTATAGGCCTACTGTTTGGGTGATATCCGGTTTAATTTTCATTATGTTGTGTTGGTCTTGATTGTTCTTCAGCAGAATGAGTTAATGAATTGCATAATTTCAGAGCACTGAATGAAGGAAATCATTGTAGGACGCTATGGGAAAGAGGGCGCTAGACAGATGTTTCAAATGGACCGGGTCCTATCATGGACGGATTAATTGCCTTCTTGGTCTTATCTACATGTATAGTAGGGCCTACCTCCCTTCGTAATATCATGTATCAAAACGGCACGTTGATTTTACGTTTCCATTACTTTATACACGTGTTTAACCTGCTGTTCATGCGAATAAAAAAAGTCATATTAAGAGGTAGCAAAGTGTGAGAAGTCAGTATGACCAACAAGGACTGAGGAGTCGTAAAGTGTAGTCTGTGCATGTAAAAGACCCCTCCCCCCTCAAAAATATGAAAGAAACAAAAAATTATCATGATCATGTGTTCCGCCAGAGACCGCCGATAGAAATAATTATGCCTTAAAGCTGTAAAAAGACGTAGGGCCTACTTCTGTCGTGTAAAGTGTGTCGGAACTCGATATATCGCGTAATTACTGTATCTCGGATGAAAATGTTCGAGGAGCGGTTGATGAGATTCCAGTTTCCAACTCATCTGGAGTGGTATTACGCAATCAACGCCTCAGTCACATGACTACATCGGTCAGATTTTGACGTTTGAATATGACAATATTTACTGTTTAAAGTACACGTATTCACATGACATGCAGTAAGATATGCGGTTATAATTACGATTGCATAAACCCACAATTGAACGTCGAAGGTATTTTCGTTACCCGTTCATTAAATGGATGAGAGAGTCGTCGGGCGCTTGGAAATTACAAAATGTGTTTCTTTAGCGGCTGCATGTTGCTTCAGTAGCGTTATTCAAAAGTTTTTATTTCGTTAAACAATAGGGTTGTTGCTTTCATCTCCAGTTCATATCAGTTCGAGACATCTCGTTCCTATTAATGTCTTTCAGCGTGAAAGAGTTTAGCGTGAAGGAGATGTTGGAGATATCAGAAATACAACCTGATTGTGGAGCGGTGTACATTTCCTTTTCGCTTGATGCTATAAGGATGCTACTTTGAAGTCTATGGTCCAGTATTGTAGTAAACAACATTATGTTAGCATAAAGGTCAAATAGTGTGTATTCAGTAACCAATTTGGTGGAAAAAAGGAGAAAAAGTTGCGTTCGTTTTTCTGTAGTGTTGACTCGTCACCATCAATAAATCTAGATCGCTACATAGCAGAGATGATCACAAAAAAAAACAAACACAAAAACGACCAGTCTTGAAGAATCGATAGGTCTCGAGAAGAAACAATGCTCGTTGTGAGCAAGGCGAATCTTTGCCTGTAATTGGGGCATAAAATTTAAAGCATGGCTCATAAAACCCGACAGGCTATAGTGAAACTCTGATTTGCTTTGGGACCACGTTAAACGTCCGATCTCATCACATCTGTACTAAATGTGAAATAAAGCAGATACAGCGGCATGGATCTTGGTTGGTCGGAGATAAAAGTCCTTAACCCTTCTAACCTTTGCTTCCAGGTCTTCTTGGTACATGTAAAACAGTATTACCACTAGAGAAAAGCTAATCGATAAACCGTCTCAACACGTGCTCTTGCACTTTGGCTTGACACGCTTGTCTATAAGGTATCGAATTGATTGAACTAAGTCTTGCCTTTTGACTTCCCCATGAACTCGGATTCACGCTAGGAAATTGTGTCAAGAGATGACTATTTACGCGTTTCCAGGTCTGTTTTCAACTGCCATCTTTTGACCAGAACGAACAGGCTAGAGCTCGACCGCGGCGTCACAGCATGCGATGTGATGTGAGTCACAAGGATTGTGTGTCAGTAGAATCTTTGGATGGTCTATGATGATGATTGATGGTAAAACTATCGATTTTATGGTGTTACCATGGAGATAAGAAACTGTACGGTTTGCAGGGGTGTTGCGTCCACGCCTTTTCTCTAAATGGTTCGACATCTTAAAACGAGCTATCCCGTTCTACAACCGATGTGCGTAATGTATATAAATGCAACGGATAGAGACGAACCTTGTGTCGTATTTTTCTTCTACATTGATTAAGTATTTGGGAAAGCAGGACGGAGCAACACACATCCGATCAGCCGAGCGTGGGTAAACTCAAAATGGAATAACTTCCGCAGAGACAAGACGTGCCCCCAGAATTATGGGATTGCAAAATGAGAGTTGTCACTGTCAAATAAAGAAGCTGGACGTGACTGATTTTGTATTTAGAGAGAAAAGGGAGAGACATGCACACAATGTCAGATGTCACGTGATGTCAACATGTACAAGCGTCATCCGGGGAATGCGTGAGTGGAGCAGGGGTGTGGGGATGGTGATGGGTAGGTAGGAAAACGAATACTCGTACTCGCCGGCCACAGTCAATAAAATTATTTGTTATCTTCCTACGTTTTCTATTCTTTTCCCGCGCTCATGAGGCTTAAAGAGCTTAATATCATTAGCTCGATTGATAATTTTTTTTTTCTCCGCATTAGTCTTGTCATACTCCTTATCAGGTTACTTTGCTTTTTCTTACTGCTGTGAAAACGCAGTAAAGACATGAAGAAAAAGTCGCATGACTGAGGTAGATAACAACGGACAATCAAAGAGGGTCGAGGAAATGAGCGAAAAGTGAGAGTACACAGTGATACAACATAATATCTCTATGGCAACGTGGGCGCCATGGAGCATTCTGTGTTACCTCACGAAGCCTGAATGAGAAAAGTCGTAGGCAGAGCGAGTACGGCTCTGTATGTAAATATGCAATAGCGCCATCTAGTGTCTCAGACGTGAATGTCGAGTGATTGTGGAGCAACTGTTATGTATATTATGTATACGGCTCTTTCTTTTCTGTTTTTTTTTTTTTCGGAGACCCATTCCTCCTCAAGTGGTAGACTTCGTTTCTTTATTAATGTATATGGTAGATAGTGGCCTCGCTGTCTGTTTTTATGCTGACCATCTTTTCATTTTGCGTGAAATTTGATTAGATTGTCTTTGTGTAAGGGAATATGAATACAAAATTCGCATTTGTCTCTACCCATTTTTCCATCTCGTTGAAACAGTAACAATAAAAGTTTACGGCTGCTGTCCTTATTTGTTCGTACTCTTTCGCCAGGTTCTCCATTACACTGATAACACAACCTGTATGCCACCTTTATTGTCATTTTTATGTCTTCCATAGGGTCAGTAAACCGAAGAGGGGGAGGGGAAATCATCCATGTGAACCTCCCTGGTGAAATCGAGTGACGCTGTGAGCGGAATGACACGGGTGGATAGTGGGTCCTCATCGCATAACTCGTAAAAAGTAAATCCGCAGTCCCGCGACGACCTCTATTTATTTGCACAAGGAGTGAAAAGAAAGCACGAACAAGCACTCCACCATCGTTATCCCTGAATGTTTTTCCTAACATATTTTCCATGGAATGGTGCTCTACCTTCGTAACTCCGGAGAACGACCGAGACTCTTTTTCACGATTCGCGAGCGACGGTGAATTTGCGTGCGACTATGCCAAAAATGTAAGCGAAGAGATGGAGGTGCTGTTTATACAGATTAAGCAGAGTACTGTAATTGAAACACTACACCAACGGGGTAAGGGCAAACATTCTCCGCGAAGAAAATGTTAGTCGGGGAGACTCTATGCCTTTTTTTTTTCTTTTTTTTTTTTGGGGGGGGGGGTATTTTTGCTTTTAAAGGTTCTTCGAAGACACTGCACTGTCGGGTCATCTACCTTTTGGAGGAGGGAATCTCAACTCGCCGCCCTCACAAAATAATGTCTCATAAGTGTTAAATTTCCGATACGATACGCTTCCGTAGATGGCCGTGAACTTCCAGCGCACATACGTAATCTGTGGTCATCGATGCCTCTAAGTCCTCCCCCCCCCCCCTTTTTTTTTCGGCATCACCTTGCGAGAGTTGGTTCGCTTTTATTCGGAAGTGCCTCGCAGCAGGCAGTCACCACCGCAACAACTACTGATGTTTCTATGGCAACGAGTCGCATATGGTGTGATCTTTATAATCAGCATGCTAAACTATACTGCGCGAGAGCATCCTAAAATGCAAAATCGCAATAAAGTGAAACGGTATTAATTGGAAACTCCCGACGCTTAACTTTGAGTCTAACATCGTGTATGAAGTGGTGATTACCGTTACTTAATTCTTGCATGATGTGTTTCAAATTAATTTCAATGACAGTGTCAAGAAATAATTGACCTCACTTCTCTTCTTCTTCTTTTTTTTAGCACATTTTCTGAAAAATCTCCAAATGTGCCAAATCGATAAACGGCTGAAGATTGAAACCGGAAATGCCCTCACATGCCCTGACCCCAATTAACCTATTGTTCGATATTCATCCTCAAATTTCTTCCATGTTCATCGTTCTCAGTTGTTGTTATTGTTCCACCACAATGTCACGTATTACGGTTTCCTTCCCCAAGACGTCGCTGCCTTTTCGCGGAAACATCCCCGTGTTGACAGTCCCAAGGACACTACGTAATCCCCAAGATAGACGCGTACTTCCTTCTACAAGAGCGCCTCTTTTCTTCCTTATGATGAACGCCCACGATCCAAAGAGGTGTCGGTATGATTTCCTCCAATGCGTTGAGCGAGAACTTCTAATCACGTTTGAATAATGTTGATTATACGGGCTTGATGCCAATGACCTCGGCAGTGACGATTCGTGACGCGCGCGTCGTGCGAGCTGGTCTTTCCCTACCACAGACGCTGTGTCGATATCGGAGAGATATGCGTGGTATTATGAGGAAACATAACCCGCTGTAAAGTATAGGCCTATGTGTACACATAACAATGCTGAAAATACTTGTAGGTCAGAGAGGGTGCATCGTCTTTTATGACCTGTGAAAATAGCACTAGCTGTAATTCGAAAAAAAAGTACAAGCTGTAATTCCTCATCGAAGTCAGCATGCAGTATGCAGATATAGAATAGTAATTCTGATCACATGCTCGTATGATCGTATGGCAGCCAGTAATGTATTCTTGATTCACTTTACAAGCTGGAGTCCATATCAGTCTTGTTAAGAGAGGTGGTGTTTCTATGAAACCACAAATATTTGAGACAAATCATATCATCAGAGAGATGCTTCCAACCTGTAATGGTCGTAACTATCACTCTCTCTAGCAAGGTGGGAGAAACAACTACGTCCCTGCTTCATGTCTACGAGTACCCCAAAAATGCTCTATGCCATGACTGTGCCTAATGTTGGTTTTTGTTTGTTTGTTGTTGCTTTTTTTTTGGGGGGGGGGGTGGCTTCTCTTTTTTACGGTAGTTTCGATTGCACCAGTTTGTAAGGAAAAGCGAAAGAAATCATTATCATAATGCAGGCTCGCCTGCGTATCTTCCGTTCAGAGTGGTCATAAACTCCCTTGAATAGAAAGTCCACCGAATGTTGCAGTCTGATCACATAGTAACATAAAACAAACATATTATTGAAAGTTCCAATACAATGGGACAAAAATATAACCATATTTAAAAGTGCCTTGTTTGATATAGAAGTTTACCATGTTCACAAGACGGTATTATCGGTAATATGATACTACGCCTTCATGCACATTAGATAAGGCGTTGACGTGGTTAACGTCATGGCCTCTGTATCCTACAGGGAGGTGAGCCTCCCTGCTACCCTACGATTGATTTATGCATTAGTAATATTGTGAAACGATGTCAATAATCAAGCAACCATAACAACTTCCTATTTCATAAAGTCATGATTGGTTGATCATAGCATTCTAGAATAACATCTGCATCACATGACATTTTTGTTTTACGTTTTATACATTTTTGCGATTGAAGAAATAATTCAGTTAAGAATATTTTGTGCGCAAGGCAGCGGAAGTTGATACCAACTTCATTAGTTTGTCATCATTTGTATTTACTTTCCAGATTCAATTTATCCATTCATGTTTTTCCCTAGTCTGATATTGATAAGGCTCGTACTTGCCTCTTTACATTGTTGGAAAAAAAAAATCAAAATAATCTGGAGAGAATTTGCATTTGACTATCACCCGATAGCAACACACGGCTGGGCTGTGGAAGTCGCGGTTTACAACGCATGAACTACCAGTCTGTAAAGCTTGTAACATATCGATGATTTAGACAAAGTGGTAATATTATTACTGTCAAATTACGTGAATATGAGGGTATACACTCACTATACCCTACTAATACAAATAGAATGTATATTAAAAGGAAGCTGCATTTTCACGCAGCTGGAAATAAGCACTGGCGTGTCATGACACCATCTCCTGCCATGGGGGGGGGGGGGGGGGCTTTAGCGACCGACCTTGACATGCCAGTCAGTTTATGGCCTCGTTCATGTCACGATATATGAAAGTAAAACGATAACCGGAAATCATAGTTGTTCGAATCGGGGAAGAAGTTCAGTAACACCAGGAAGGGGAAGCATGGAGGGGGGGGGGGGGGGTTGGGGAGCAGGATACAAGAGGCATGGCTGGAGTTTGATCGGAGGAGGGGGAGTATATCCAGGGGCTATTTTGGAATTGCAAGTGACAGGTGGTTTTCTTATCCCTCGGTAGTCTATGGGAATTGGCGCTGTAGATTTAAGTTGAGATTTGAGCCATTGTAAACGCATCTTGGATGATAGGTGACAGCAACAGCAAAGGTCATTTCACGGTCAAGCCGATTCTCTCTTTTTTTTTCCATCTTCCCTTCTCATTCGCCCCCACCCCCCCCCCCCCTTCGATTTCACGGCGCTTCGGACCGTACTCTAACAAAAAACTCGGTAAGGGCATTGTGTCGAAACGCGCTATCCGACGCGGCCTTCATCGTCTACATCGTCGATCGCCCGAATTCCACGGTCCAGTGACTGCAGGTCTCTGGATTCTGCAACGAGCTGTCAGTTGTTACTGCACATGCCCTGGAGGAAACGCTGTTTGTCTGTTTTGTGTGTAACTTTGCTCTAGTTTCTTCTTCTAAGCTTCTTTTTCTTCTTCTTCTTCTTCTTCTTCTTCTTCTTCTTCTTCTTCTTCTTCTTCTTCTCATTTCCTGTCCTGTAATTTCTTTTAAGTGACATTCCTTTTTCTGAGTCTCTGACGTTGTGGGTTTTTTTGTTGTTGTTGTTGTTGTTGTTGTTGTTGTAAGTGTCTCGAGCACAGGATCCTTTTAGTCTGGAGAATAAAATTATTACAATGTTTTACGAATGCATCGTTAAAATTGTGCCTTTGTATGATACACTTGTAATAACCTTATGTGACACTCAATGACATAAATACCAATGTGCTCACAACGCGTTCACGTGATATTCATTCTAATAACGAACTACAATTGTAATTTAAGGCTATTGATGTCACATGTAGACCTATACGTAGCACTAGCAACACACCATGACTTCGTTATACTTTGAATACGATGACGTGAATATTGGCGCGAAAGGAGCAGACGTCTTCATTGTTTGTTGAAACATAGCTGCATGGTTGGAATATGTCCTGGCTAAAGGCCGAGAGGGAGGGGGAGAGAGAGGCGAATATCATGACATTCCGCCACTATTTTGATTTCAGATCAGAGATAATCATTGAAACGCAGCGCCTTGACCGACATCTATGAGCACCGCTAGACAGTGCGGCTGATGAAAAACACACCAAAAACCAAAACGACAACGTGAGACGACATTCACCTTGGTCCGACGATTCAAAGACGCCGCTGTTCCCACGAATTTCCTATAGACGCATGGCCATCAAATGCCTAGCGCAGATCGCAGACAATACGAGGAAATAATCGAACGGAGGTTCCGACGTTGAGGGTGTCGTGTTTCTCGTAAGATTTCCGACCAGGAAGCCCCGTCGTGTGGTTGTGAGAAGACAAGGACGCAGCGACGGGCTGCCACACCCTCGCATACACCCTCCCACGCGAGCCGTCTCCCGGGGCACCGACCCATCGGTGCAGCCGCCGCGCAATACCGTGGTCTAGACGAAGGCAATAATCTTGCGACACTCTAATTGTAGCATAGACGCACTTGTTTTCCCTTTCCTTGATCACTTTCCACGCTCGTCGCGTCTGGAAAGTTAAGCGTTTTATGCATATGTTTATTATTTTTTCTTCAGTTGCCCCCGGGAATTAATCCCATGTGGTATTACGTATACTGGTAATGATCTTGAAATAGACCCTGGCTGTAGATTTATACAAAGCGTCACGTTCCAGTACAGAGTTTCATCTTTAAACTCTTTTTTTTTTTTTTTTTTTTTTTTTTACGATAAAAAGGATGGGAGGGAGAGAATAAAAGAAGAGTTGTCTGCAGTTACTCGCTCGCTGATTCCCGTCGCGTGTCCATAAACACACATTGAAGATATACAATAGCTAAAATATTTCCCTTTTGGGGTTTTTAGCTTACCTGAGAGCCAAAGGCTCAAGTGAGCTATTGCGATCGCCCTTCGTCCGTCGTCCGTCGTCCGTCGTCCGTCGTGCGTCGTGCGTGAACTTTTTACATTTTCATCTTCTTCTTGAAAACCCCAGGACCGATTTTCATCAAACTTGGCAGGTAGCAACCCTAGGGGGGTTAGGAACTCAATTTGTTAAAATGGGCACCATGCCCCACCCAGAGGGCCCCCAAGGGGGCCCAAACCCTCCAAAATTAAGGAATCTATAAAAATCTTCTTCTCTAGAACCAGGAGTGATAGAACTAAGTTCATACTATGAGTTAGTACATTGATGACTGTAGTTTCAAGTTTGTTCATGGCAGAATCAGGGGTGCCCCCCTTGGGACCCAGGGGAGGGGGGTGGGAAGGGGTCCTAATGGGGCCTAAATTGTACATTTTCATCTTCTTCTTGAGAACCCCATGACCCATTTTCACCAAACTTGGCAGGTAGCATCCCTAGGGGGTTAGGATCTCAATTTGTTAAAATGGGCACCATGCCCCACCCAGGGGGTCCCCAGGGGGGCCCAAACCCCCCAAAATGAAGAAATCTTTAAAAATCTTCTCTGGAATCAGAAGTTATAGAGCTAAGATAATACTATGAGTGAGTACATTAATGACTGTAGTTTCAAGTTTGTTCATAGCAGATCCAGGGGTGCCCCTCTTGGGGGGGGGGGGGGGGGTTGGGAAGGTCCAAATGGGGGCCTGTGTACATTTTCATCTTCTTCCTGAAAACCTCATGATGGATTTTCGTCAAACTTGGCAGGTAGCATCCCTAGGGGGTCAGGATCTCAATTTTATCAAAATGGGCACCGTGCTCCACCCAGAGGGCCCCAACCCCCCAAAATTAAGGAATCTTAAAAGATTTGGGCCCTTATTGTACATTTTCATCTTCTACTTGAGAATGCCTGGTCAAATTTTAGTAGAGCTGTGAATAATTTAGATTAGTGACTGCGTGAAAGGTGAACTTGCGATACTCAGGTGAGCGCTAGACGCGCGGGTCTCTTGTTGTTGTTGTTGTTTTGTTTGGGTTTTTTTTTTTTTGGGGGGGGGAGTGGTGGTGGTGATGGTGGTGGTGGTTGGGGATTACATTACACTTTTTAGGAAAAATGCGTGGTGGAGGGCAGCGAATGATGAAAAAAAAAAATAACCATGATGATAAAACTTGTTATTACGTCTTGTTCTTAGGCAGTAATGGAGTGAACGAGAATACTTCCAAAAGGGGTGATATCTCTCCCCCTACCCCCCCCCCTCAAAAAAAAAAAAAAAAAAAACCCACCGTGACTGAGGTCAGCAAACGTACACAAGTGCAACCAGCGCTAAACACTTGTATCGTGTTTTGTAATTCCTGAATTTCAGTGGAGGTGATACAGTAGTTTCCCCTTCTCTCATGGAGCAGGCTCGGCTTAGAGCCCGCCCGCTAGTGCTACAATCGAAGAGAGGCGATGTAGCGAGATCGAGATCCAGTACAGTAGCCACGCCCCTCAGTGAAGAATGACCCCCCCCCCCCCCCATAAAAATAGAAATAAAATAGGGCGAGAAAAAAGCGACAGATAGAGAGGAAGAGAAAGAGAGAAGCAGAAAGGGAAGAAAATTAACATTGATAACCGGTTGCAAAGTAATTCTTCTAGTCTGTATGATATTATTCTGCTGCCCCTTTAATATTACGTTCGAACGGAATGTTAGATTAAATGGTATTGTCATGTCGCATTTGAAGGAATTGAAAGGACGTGTCAGAGCAATACGGATGGCGAGTTATTTAGGATACACATTGCTGATGTAGATTTCAATCAGAAAAACACCTGGGGTAATTGAATTACGCGTGATCGAACCGTCTTCCCCTCCAACCTTATATGTTTGTACGGCAAAAGGACGAATGAGCCATTGCCGAATAAACATTGCGCTCTCTATTTTTACGCGCTGTTTCAGTGTTAGGAAGCCGTTATCGCTCGGAAGGGGCGCTTGGCGGATAGAACGAATCATCGAAACCAGAAAAGGGTCCGCCGACAATGCGGTAGAGAGTGATTATGAGTGGTGGCAACGGGTCCTGTTTACTCGCTCACCATTAGGCTATTGGTCCTTTTGATACTAATACACTTGTACATACATATTAACATCGATTTGGGACATCTCTCTTGCAAAGACACTACCACTCACAGCTGTCATTCCTTGCAAAAACCTGTGCTAGTGTGCTGCTCACAACTTTCCTTGGGCTACAGTAAGAAGGCAGTCCAGCTTGAGCTTGACATTATAATCATTATATAGTGAAATCGAATAAAGTAATCGGATAAAGTTATCTCTATCCCCCAGGATCTCACAAGTCCCTAAAGTGACTTGCACATAATAATGAATCTTCACAAACCACATTTTCCTCTTTTGATAATGAGTTCAAGAAATTTTGAAGCGAGAAATGTATACTCCATTAGAAACTACTGTAGAGTTGTGAACTTGCCATATAGTGTAGCTGCTAAAAAAATCGACAAAAATTTGATTATCCATTTTTTTTATTAGCAACCAATGGAGGAATTTGCATTACGGTCGCGACATGATATATCACTACCTGATCCCATCCCTTCCTTATTCCACATCCGATTTTAGGAAACTTCTCTAATACCCTTCGTTTGTCTTCAACCCTTTTCATCACAGTTCAACTTGGACCTAGAATTGTTTGACACTGTAATCAGGCTTGTCAAGTCCTCAACCGCAAAGTATACCGAAAGGGGATGGTAAAAACCATTGACTTCAACTTGTAAGAATTACTACATCCCATCATATTCCATATTTTGTTCTCGCCACAACCTGAATATGAAACTTTACAAAGCAAAAAGGAGGAAATTCTCATGATAATACAATGGATCGCGATTTTCTGTGAGAAATAACTAATAAGAGATTCAATTATAACACAAGTAGAAATTAACTGTTTATATAGTGAGTGTTCCAAAGTGGATGGAAATAATAAAAATTGTCTCATTTGGGTGTGTTGACTGAAAAGTTGTTCTTTTCTTCTGACCCTATTCTTTCAATCATGTTGAGTGTCTCAGATTTAAGTCAAACAGGACTAATCGTACTACTGAGCTAACATCTGCTCGTCAAAAAGGGAAAGGATTTCCAATTCAAATCGACCAATCGGAATGGAGGAATTGGAATATTATCAATCACCTTGAACAATATTTATTAAGATAATGATCATTGATTTTGCCTTATAAAGTTTTGTCCGGATTTAAATGATTACAATAAACGTCATATAACAATATAAATTAATAATGATATAATACAAGATCATACCATACCATATTATATCATACCATACCATCTCATATCTTAAATTACATTATATTATTTAACGATGGACGTATAATCATTTTTTTTTTTTTAATCTGAGCGTTTGATTTAGGAAGACTAGTATCATGAAAACGTCAAGTAATTAATCGATGCAGCCGCAAATTCTTCGAAGTCATCTTTCATCCTGGTCGAAACATAGCTATATGCATGATGTTAATGGTCCTTTTCATTGTGTGTTCCTGTTATCACAGCGGTATATAAATCTCAGAAGTAATCACACCCGTCTTGTTCACGAAGCAGTATCCTGTAGTAATGCCGCAATGAAGAGTCGGTGCTCGAGGCCGGGAGAATAGGGCGCATGACCTCTTCTTCCTGGTCCTTGGTCCTTTCCGTTCCCGCGGGACCTCGTCCGATCCCGCTGACCTCTCAGACACCCCTCAACCTTGCCATAGCCTTGGCTGTGCTCGCGATTCATATCCTCTCTTTACTACAAGTGTGTGGTGATTTCGCCCATCTTTTCATTCAGAAAAAAAAAGAAAAAATATGCGGAAAAAGAAAATATAGGCATGAGATTTTGATTATCTTTCCAGCATATGCTAGAGTATTTTCGTTGTTGATAATACGGTTTGTTTATATTTTGTAATTTTTGTTCAGGAATGTTTTGTAGGGGGATGGGGTACTGTTGTGATGTTCTCAATTCGACCGGTGAGCAGAGGCACCAGGAAGTCGCATCTCCGTTTAAAGGGATCGTATAGTTTTGGTTGAGACCTAATTTCAGGTTTCTAACTTCTTTTTTTTTTTTTTTTTTTTTTTTTTTTTGTGAGATAATGAGAAATCTCTTATGAAATATGAAAGAGCATGTAATTCCATGAGGAATTGAACGTTTATTTGATGAAAATTGGTTTTGAAATGGCTGAGATATCCGAAACAGAGCGATTCTAATTAAATGTGGGACCACACTTTTTTACGATCGCTTTGTTTTACTTTGTTTTTGGATGTTTCAGTCATTCCAAACCCGATTTTCATCAAATAAACTTTGAATTCGTCTTAGAATGGTATGCTCTGTACTATTTCATAAGTGTTTTCTTGGTATCTCGCAAAAAGTTAAAAGCCCAATTCTCATCTCCACCAATACTGTACCATCCCTTTAAACGCTGCTCGTCTTTGGTCCCCAAACATGGCGGAAGTCGCTCTGCGATTCGGAAGTCATAGCAACGCCAATTAAACTCCATCTCACCCTCGTCCTTATCGTTGCTTGCTTCCTCTCTGACCGGTTGTGGATATCGACAACAGACTTGTCAGTAGAAGATAATTAAAAAAAGTAGAGATAAGAATAACATCTATACACTAAACCCATCACCTGTTGATGAAGATTCAATGTCGTTATTGCGTAGGTGTAAGCGATACGTTTCACGTGCTTGAAAAACGTATGAAAGTTATGTAATTGTTCTCTGTTCCTTGTGAAAGGGAAATGTATGCCCATTATAGCCCAACTGATGACGTAAGCCGACTATCACTTGTCGCTGAAATATAATCGTAGCTGTTATCTCTTACTAATCTTTACAGGGGCACATTTTAGGTTTGACCTTTCGTCGTTTGGTATTGGTATCTCATTGCTCTTGCCAGTGAAGTACCATCCTTCTGTCTGCGGGATTGAGAGAAGTTGTTTAGGGAATGGCGGAAAGGGGGGGGGGGGCCATACTTGTGAGCGAATTGTGATAGCACATTAATTCACACTGTAATAGGGCACAACATAACATCTGTATCAGTTGAAACTCTGATTATATTGGTACCGAACGGACATATAGATTGGTTTCGCTAAGTTATTATGATACACGGTTATTGAACTACGCAGTTCCGGCTTTTACATCCTCTTACCTGTTTTCCAAACATTGCAGTGGGAGTTATGATAAACAAACAAAATTGTTCTGCATACATCCGTAAATAATATCATAGAAATAATCATTTTGTCTGTAACAATGCTGCTGAAGTCTTCTCATCCCTTCCTCTTTCCATTCCCCTGTCCCCAAACTAATCATAAAGATACAAGTGAAGCAACATATAGCGATTGTATGCGGCTGTGATGGCACGAAGCATCCATGCTCCGCCCGATTTAAGCACTACTACTGTAGCTGGAATCAGTCTGAGAAATCTTTGAGAGATTTGACAAGATTTATTGAAAGGGGAAAAAATAAAAACACCGACAAATGCTGTCGAGTACTCATATAGCGGTAAAGAAGTATCGACACCAGACGATGCTGTTGCAAGCGCTGAAAACTTTCAGATTGTATGCTGATGAAAGATGTAATTATTGGCGGAATTGCTCATTGGGATTTAATCATTAACCATGATTTTATTCTTCCTTTCATACACCTCCTCTGCCGTGCTACATGAGTGTTTAATTGTAGTGGGGGACTTTTCACTTTATAATACCACCCGGAAACGGGATTTCAACAGTATTTGAAATTGAAGAACTCCAAAGTAACTGAGCCATGTGCACACTATAATACATTCGCTGAAATGCATTATACATTGAATTACGCCCCGTAACCCACGACCATACTACACAAACGCATCTCACAAAACGCACATATATTATGACATACGTAAATATATTCATGCATATAGTTACTCTGTCCCACATCCTTGTATTATAGTATGAATATACCATTCGTTGAATATAAACACATATACTCACATTGATTTGTTTGGTGTTCTTTTTTATGTGTGCTGTATTCTTGATATACAAGTGACATTTAGGTAAGTGATGAATATTCTCATTGTTTCTCATGGAATGTAAAATTGGAACTTTTATAATGTAGGCCTATCCTTTGATACCGTCATTTAGCTAAATTGGATTCGTTTTGGTCATATTTACGTGGAAAGACAGATCATTACCTCCGGTTATACGAGTTTTGTATCAAACCAGAAATTTTCATCATCATTTCTCTCACTCTGGTATATAATTACGGAGTAGGCCTATGATTTTGTAATCTTGTGATCTTCCCTGCGGTTTTTTTTTTTTTTCTATTTATCATACACATTTTGAGTTAAGACGTTCTCTAAACTGTACAAACCATTAGATGAGGACATTTCGATCTGCTCCAGAGGGTTTCTTATCGTGAGAGAGCTGCAATACGTCTACATGAGGACCTTATGATTTCACCAAAATGGAATGGTTTCTTGCATACCTTCCTTTTTAGCCTTCATGGTACATAACAATGAACATTTTTTTTTTCTCTGTTATTCATTGGATCAAAACATGGATAGAAGACAACCGGTAACAACGCAACCTGCAGGCTCATTAACCCTTCTGATATTACATTGGCTTTGCATATAATCATATGCCTATCGAGCAGTACATTGACAGAATAAATATCCGGAAAGGGCACTCCACAGCTTCCGGCATAGGGGGAAACTAACGATCAACTAGAGATTGTAATTTGTCATCACTGACAAATTAAGGTGATCCGATTTTTTTTTATCATGGATTCGAGTCCTGATCGAAATAGGCATGACCATGCAGGTTTCATCTGTGTTCAGAGACATTGGCCGTGTGATGTTTGGATTCTCATTTAGAAAAGGGAGTCATATCTGTCATCTTCGGTACCAAATCTGTATACACTATAATGAAAATACAGCAACAAGAACATATGACCTTTGACCCACATTTACACTCCCAAGATGGCATCTGAGGAAAAAGTGGCTATTTTGTGAAATAATTCTTGTGACATCGTCTATACGTGTGCAAAATATGGCAAAGATAGGACAGGTATTCACCAAGATACAAAATGCAACATTTATGACCTTTGACCCTTATTTACATACCCAAGATATTGTCCAATCAAGTAGTTGTTATTTTATGAAATAATGTACTTGACACGAACTAAACATGTGCAAAATATGGGGTTGATAGCGCCTGCTGTTGTTGATCTATTGCACAGAAAGTAGACTTTAGAAAGAAAAATAAAGAAAAAATGAAGTTATTTTATAGAAATTTGAAGAAGCATAAAAAAATCAGAAAACGATAAAGTAAGGAAGGGAGAATAAAACTAACTAAAGAAAAAGAAGAAAAAATGTGTTTAAAAAAAAAGTGAAAAAAATATTGGCAGGGGTGAGCCTCGAATCGGGGACCTTAGGATTACGAGTCGGATGCGCTATGCACTGACCTATTTCATCCTCCATAGGCCCTGTGTATTAAGCAAAATGACGCTGCATCGGAGCCAAGTGCAAATTTTAGCCAAGTTTTTCGACGTGATGCCGACGTCGTATGAAAAATTGGAGGGCACACTTACGATAGCCCAAAGTCTTAGCTACAACATATTAAAATTTGGGAGAAATTCACCGAAGCATAAGTGAGCTAGTGCTCGAAGAAGAGAGTCATGTCAATTTTCATTTAAAAAAAAAACTGCACTCCCATAGACAGAACACGTAAACTGGTCAAATTTGACAAGATTACTTTCAATCCATTTTCACGAGGTGATGCCGTCTTCCAATCAAAATGTTGTAATTATATTAATGAAAGACCATTTAATAAGCTACTACATACTGAAATCTGGGTGAAAATTGGTGAAGGATTAGTGAGATACGATCGAGTGAACTTGAAATTTGATGACGTCATTTTTAAAATTTACTTTTTTTATTTCATTAAGAAATTTGATATCTTTTAATCATTTTGCCAGCATCGCTAACCCATAAAATGACATGTACAACTCATCAGCTTTCAAAATATGTAAAGAAAATGGGGGGTCATCGTCCATCCTGACGAGTAAAATCGGATTTAAAATTGGCGGTTTTTTGGCATAGTTGCACTGCATATCGCCATTGACGCGCGCGCGGAATTTCAACTTTGACGGGCCCTTATGACGTCATATTGAATCGGATCGACTTGAAACTTGGTAGAAATATTCCTTGACATTTCGGACATCCGATTCGTGTGAAAAAATTGAAAATTTCTATTTCATATTAGCTGTGCGTGCGAATATGTGCGCGCGCGTACGCGTCCGTCCAATTTTTTCAATTTTTCAAAAAATGCTCTAAATGGTCTGAAACGTGTGCAAAAAAATTTTGAGCTCGATTGGAGTATGCAAATATTTCAACGCGCGCGTACGCGCACGTTTTTAGAGAAAATATGAATTTTGAGAATATGAGTAGAATGCGCATAACTTGAAATATATGTGATGCAAATTTCATTGAAAAATTCCATTCCATTAATTAGATATGATTGAGAATGTGTTTTCATATAATGACGTCATAGTGACGTCACGGTCGACTGATCACAATGATACATTAGATTTGTTGTCTTTAGGACATGATGCATACATGGTATAATTTTGAAATTGATAGGCAGAGTACTTTCTGAGCTAACCTCTGCACAACTTTTGGGGAGAAATAAAGAAATAAACTAGAGATTGTAATTTGTCATTACTGACAAATTCAGGTGATCCGATTTTTTTTTTTTATCAATGATTCGAGTCCTGATCGCAATACGCATGACCATACAGGTTTCATCTGTGTTTAGAGACATTAGCCGTGTGATGTTTGGATTCTCATTTAGAAAAGGGAGTCATATCTGCCATCCTTGGTACTAAATTCTGTATACACTAGATAACGAAGATACAGCAACAAATACATACGACCTTTGACCCACCTTTACACTCCCAAGATGGCACCTGAGGAAAAAGTGGTTAATTTGTGAAATGATTCTTGCGACATCGTCTATAAGTGTGCAAAATATGGGAAAGATAGGACAGGTATTCACCAAGATACAAGATGAAACAGTTATGACCTTTGACCCTTATTTACATACCCAAGATGGCGTCTGATCAAGAAGTCGTTATTTTATGAAATAATGTAGGTGACATGAACTAAACATGTGCAAAATATGGTGGTGATAGAGCATGTTTTTCTTGAGTTTTTGCAAAGAAAGTTGCGCAAAGAAAGAAATATTTCAATACATCGTTGATGAGCTTTAATTTCAACCAGGTATTTTGACGTGATATCGACATCGTGTGAAAAAACAAAGGGCACTTATATGATAGCACAAAGTTTCAGCTACAACATATTAAAATCTAGGAGAAATTCACTGAAGCATGAGATAGTGCTTGATAAAGATAGTCATGTCAATTTTCACATCTAGAAAAACTCCCTCCCATAGAGATATCACGTAATAGCGAAGATTGAGAAAGAAGTACATATGACCTTTGACCCCATTTTGCACACCAAAGATGGCATCTGAGCAATTAGTGGTTATTTTGTGAAATGATCCTTGTAACATGTTCTTTACGTGTGCAAAATATGAGAAAGATAGGACATATATTTACCAAGATACAGGATGAAACATTTATGACCTTTGACCCTAATTTACATATCCAAGATGGCGTCTGATCAAGTAGTTGTTATTTTGTGAAATAATGTTCGTGGCATGAACTAAACATATGCAAAATATGATGGTGATAGGTTATGTTTTTCTTGAGTTATTGCACAGAAAGTTGGAGAAAGAAAGAAATATTTCAATACATCGAAGATAAGCTTTAATTTCAACCAAGTTTTTTCACGTGATCCCGACAACGTATGAAAAAACGAAGGGCACACTTACGATACCCCTACGTCTCAGCTACAACATATTCAAATCTTAGAGAAATTCACCGAAGTATAAGTGAGCTAGTGCTCGATAAAGATAGTCATATCAATTTTCATTTCCATAAAAATTGCACTCCCATAGAGATTACACGTAAACTGGTCAATTTGGACAAGGTTACATTCAATCCATTTTTTCGAGGTGATGTCGTCATCTAATCAAAATTGTGTAATTACATTTATGAAAGAACAGTTCATAAGCTACAACATATTGAAATTTGGGTGAAAATTGGCAAAGGATAAGTGAGGTACGCTCGAGTGAACTTGAAATTTGATGACGTCATTTTGAAAATTTACTTTTTTTACTTTATTAAGAAATTTGATATCTTTTAATCATTTTGTCAGCATAGCCAGCCCATGAAATGACATGTACAACTCATCAGCTTTCAGAATATGTAAAGAAAATGGGGGGTCACCGTCCATCCTGACGAGTAAAATCGGATTTAAAATTGGCGGTTTTTTGGCATAGTTGCACTGTATATCGCCATTGACGCGCGCGCGGAATTTCAACTTTGACGGGCCCGTATGACGTCATGTTGAGTCGGATTGACTTGAAACTTGGTAGAAATATTCCTTGACATTTCAGGCATCTGATCCGTGTAAAAAAACGGGAAATGTCTATTCCATATGAGCTGTGCGTGCGTATATGTGCGCGCGCGTACGCGTCCGTCCAATTTTTTCAATTTTTCAAAAAATGCTCCAAATGGTCTGAAACGTGTGCAAAAAGATTTTGAGCTCGATTGGAGCATACAAATATTTCAACGCGCGCGTACGCGCACGTTTTAATAATAAATATGAATTTTGATAATATGAGTAAAATGCTCTTGACTTGAAATATATGTGACGTGAATTTCATTGAAAATTTGCATTCCATTAATGAGATATGAATGAAAATGTGTTTTCCTATAATGACGTCATCGTGACGTCACGGTCGACTGATCACTATGATACATTAGATCTGTCATCTTTGTGACATGATACATACATGGTATGATTTTGAAATTGATAGGCAGAGGACTTTTTGAGCTAACCTCTGCACAACTTTTGAGGAGAAATAAAGAAACAAAGAAGAAAGAATCAGTACAGATACAGAAGGTGATCCGAGAGGATACTCGGATCACCTAATAAAGAAGAATAAAGAATCAGTACAGATACAGAAGGTGATCCGAGAGGATACTCGGATCACCTAACTAGCCGTCTGGGTAGTACCTCCTTGGACAGACTACGGTCTCATTGTTGTCGTTCACACATGTTTCGCATTGATGTGCTGAAAGCCCCGGGAGGCAATAAAACCGAATGTTATTCTTGATCACCTGGCATCTGTCGTCCTTTCTCGCGAAATACGAGCGCATGACTGAACTAACCTTTCAGTGTCCCGACCTCTTGGCCAAGGATCCCCGAAGAGGATGGTCCTTGCCATCGCGTCTTCCTGAATTTCCACATGTCGCAGGCTGTGCAGTGGCAAAAGCCTTGTCATGCTCTACAGAATTATATTGCGTGTCAAAGCGTAAGACCGTAGATGATAAGATGATCTTTTCTTCTCAGAACGGGAGACTAATATATTTACGTTTTAATGAGACAACATTTTTAGATCCTCGGCCTTAGAAATGTGAGCCACATGGCAAATCAAACTAGCAATTCTTGAATAAGGTATAACTTTTACGACTGCAGTCATCTCGAACACTATGGGTTTAGTATAATACTTCACGCCCTCATCATTCTCAACCGACGATATGATGCGAGTAGCCATAATACATAACAACAGGGAGCTACAGTGCTCCATGCAGTGGTCTTCGCGTGTTCTCTTTTCGTTGTGAAGATCAACTTTTTCAAACTTACGCTGTGTTGTAGTCTTGTAGGCACACAATCTTGACAGCTCTGGCAAAAACTGAAAAGAATTTTGTTTATTATTGGGTGCTGGCACACAAGAACAGCAAAATATTACCAGTTTAGTTAGATGATGGATGGACTACAAGCCCTCGAGATATCGCAGTCAAACAGGAATAAAACACACACACACAAAAAAAAAAAGAGCAAAACGAAAAAATAAATGTTTCTTCCCATATACCATGACGAAATGGGGCATGCCGGCACTTTGAGAAGTCGAGGTACAGGTGGACAGACTTGAAAATGGTGATAACATCCACTCCCTGTACATTTTAGAGACAGTTTCTGAGAATCCCCTATGTAACCTGAATGTCGTTATTACCGTGTTCGTTATAGCATGAGACCCGTTTAAAACCTTGACCAGCACCGATCTAAAACTTGTAGTGGTTTATCACTCGTACATTGATACAGACGAGGAAATGAGAACCGTACCCGTGATAAATTCTAGTCTCGATTAAACCTGTGTAATCGGGTCATTTGTATTTCATAGGTAATGCTGGCGACGACACATATTTCAGTAGGGCTTGATTGGGAATTTCGATGATTATGTCATGACACAACGTTGGTGTAAACGTATAGTATTAAAGGAAAACTTACCTAAAACATTCATGATTCATGAATGCAGATATATTAGTCGAACATTTCAGTGAAATTTAGAAGAAAAAAAAATAGATAATGCTGTTCAGTATTCAAACTTTTCCCCAGTTTTGAGTAAATCCATGTTACGTCCTCATTGAATATGAAGGCTGCGATGATTTATGTCGGCGCAATACATGTAGTTGAACGCCTGTAAAGAAGATATAGAGAGTTCACGAGATTTAAGGAATAATGGTTCCGTCTACGTGAAGCGGTACTCATCTAATGTACAAAGGTCAATAGATAGGTTTTCCCTATACGCGCTCAAATTTTCGTGAAAAGTTCGTATTTGACCGGGAGAAAAAAAAATAGAAAAAAAAAACATTTTGCGTCAGTTTTTGTGTGTTTCTAAGAATATCCCATGTGATGACTTTAAGTGCAAAAGGTGCTTACATTTTGTTGTTATATATCCTATATATGTCGAGTTAAACATGCATTTCTGTATACAAACTAGTGGGATAGTTCTGACATGAAGATGCATCATCCACATGTAGGCCTAGTCCGAATGAATTCCATGATTTTCTGTTTAATGTTCATAGATTAGATTCAACTCGTTTATACGTCTGATTTGTTTGTGTTTTATTTGTAGTCCATCTTTAGTGTGCAATATTGCGTATTAGTTCACTTCAAAAAAAGTGATCTGTTCCGCGAAACAAACCCCCCCCAAAAAAATGGGAAAACATTTAAAAAAATAATTTTTAAAAAGCACTGTGATCTAGTGTGCTCATGACTAGAGTTAGCCTTTGTCAAAGTCCATCTCACGGTATAATGGTTATGAGAGGAACTGACAGAAGATTGTTACGCGAGACTACTCGAACCAACGAAAAGAGCCAAGACGACTCCCTCTCTTTACCTACTTGCTCAGTATACCCAACAATAGCATGAAACGTTTGAAAAAGGCTTGTTCTATCAAATGTGATGCTGAGAAACTGGAGAAAACGCGCCACTGAACCACCAACCCCATCTCCTCCACCCTCCCAAAAAGAAGAGAGAGAGAGAAAAAAAAAACCGAAACAAAACAAAGTCATATAAGGTCCTCGACTCCACCCTATCCCCACACCTTCACGGATAACATGGCTCGGAAAGTCTGCATGCAAACATGCCCCTAACAGATGGACAGTCCCTTGGTGCGTGCAAAACATAACACTCGTCCATGCAGGCATTGCAACTGTCTTCAAAAACCCGTGGACTTCTGAGCAAAAAGAGAAGCACAAAATTTCATATCATTTCTACCCACATCAATTTCCCATTTCGTTTCATGGAGATGTTATTTCTTTCTTTCCTCCTTCATTGGTCACTGGGGTCCATACATCAGGCAATATTTCCGGTGAGCTGATGCCCTCCATAATTCATTTAAACACTCTCGTGCATTCTTGGCGTTTATCCCAATTTACCAAGTTCACAGCGGTCTCATCTCCCGGGGCTCGTGTTGGACAAGCTGCGAGGCATGTGCCACTATCTCGCACTCGTGTTATTCCACTATATCGTCTTCTGGCGCGGACCCCAAAATGTGTGATACTAGTAATTCTCATCACAGCACTGACTGACTGAAAGAAAAATAATAGACTAGATGGGGACACTAACACTGCTACAAAAAAGACGTAGTTTTCTTCTTCTTCATCTTCTTCTTCTTTTTGACATTCTACTTTTCATCAGAAGTTGCTATAGGCAAGCCGCCAAGCTCCTTGCTATAGGCAACTATACCGGTGTGAACCAGAAAAATAAAAGGCAAGTGCCGAAATGTGTCTTGCCCATTCGCGTAGAAGAAATTAATGTTTCTCTAACTCCCGGAAGTTCATTGACCCCGCCTATGACCTTTGACCTTGTGGTGACCTGTAACTCCCCAAGGGGCATTTACCATCCAAGTTTGGTCACAAACAGACATAGGGATCAAAAGTTATGAGCTATAATCGAAACGCGCCGTAAAAACCTAACATTGGGCCCTAAAATTTCGTTGACCTCTGTGACCTTTGACCTTGTGATGACCTTCAACTCCCCAAGGGACATCTACCATCTAAGTTTGGTCACAAACGGACATAGGGATCAAAAGTTATGAGCCATAATCAAAACGCGCCGTAAAGACTTAACATTGGGCCCTTAAAGTTCGTTGATCCCTGTTTGTGACCTTTGACCTTGTGGTGACCTTCAACTCCCCAAGGAACATCTACCATCCACGTTTGGTCACAAACAGACATATGGATCAAAAGTTATTGAGCCATAATCAAAATGCGCCGTAAAAACTTAACATGGGCCCTAAAATTTCGTTGACCCCTTTCTGTGACCTTTGACCTTCTTCTTCTTCTTCTGATTAAGTCTGCCTCCTTCAATAGACTGAAGATTCTTGCAGACTGGTGCTATTTACATTATAATACAATTTATTTACAGATATTTACAAGCACATAGAAAATTTGACGAAAAAACTAGCCACTGTGATCAACCGTTAGACGGTTTCGAAATGACCTTGTGGTGACCTTCAACTTCCCAAGGGACATCTACCATCCAAGTTTGGTCACAAACGGACATACATCAAAAGCTATGAGCCATAATCGAAACGCGCCGTAAAAATTTAACATTGGGCCCTAAAGTTCATTGACCCTTGCCTTTGACCTTGAAGTGACCTTCATGTTTGTTTAAATGTGTAACTTTGCATAACCACTCTTCCCTCCAAGTTTGATTGAAATTGAAGTCCTCAGTAAAGAGTTATTCAAGTTTTGTAGCGTTACGGACGGACGGACGATATGGGGATAGGATCTCAATTTGTTCAAATGGGCACCATGGCCCACCGGGGGGGGGGGGGGGGGCAGGGGGCCCGAACCCCTTAAAATTAAGGATTCTTTAAAAATCTTCTAGAACCAGAAGTGATAGGGCTTAGATAATACTATGAGTTAGTACTTTGAGGACTGTAGTTTCAAGTTTGTTCATGGGATTGGCAGAATCAGGGGTACCCCCCCCCCCTTGGGATCCAGGAGAGGGGATGGAGAGAAGTCCTACAGTTGAAATGAGGCCTGAATTGTGCATGCATTGTTGCATGTTTCTTCTTCTTGAAAACCTCATGATGAATTTTGACCAAACTTCGCAGGTAGCATCCCTAGGGGGATAGAATCTTAATTCCTTCAAGTGGGCACCATGTCCCTCTTGGGGGAACCCTTATAGGGGGCCCACCCCCCCCCCCCCCACATTAAGGAATATTTAAAATCTTCTACTCTAGAACCAGAAATGATAAAGCATAGTTATTACCATGAGTTTGTACATTGATGACTTTAGTTCCAAGTTTGTTCATTGCAGATCCAGGGCTGCCTGCCCTGCCCACCCCTCCCCACCCTGGAGTTGAGGGGGGGGGGGTCCATATGCAGACCTAACTTTCCAACGTTCTTAGGTAAGAGTGTGCAAGAATGCATGGAAGGTGAAATTGCGATATTCAGGTGAGCGCGTGACCCCCGGGTCTCTTGTGTGTGTGTGTGTTTTTTTTTTTTTGTGTGTGTGTGTGGTTTTTTTTTTTGTGTGTGTGTGTGTGTTTTGTTTTTTGTTTTTTTTGGGGTTTTTTTTTTTTTGGGGGGGGGGGGGTTCTTGCGGTGTAATAATGTCCCTTGTGACTGGTCAGTCGGAAACACGCACATCATGTAAATTTTAAGTCTCTCCAGAAATGACTACTATAATGATTTATGAACGTCATCAAAATAAATGTGAATGAAGAGCCTTGTTCTCGTGATTCAAAAGCATACGTATCCCAATAGTCAAATTGATCTGCTTAGATTTTTTCTTCAATTTGAAGTTTTCCTTAAAATTTAATAATGAAATTATACTTCTAAAATAGAGAAAAATTCAATTCTGAAATGACTGATTAAGTTTACGGCTTTACGAGCTCAACCAAGAAAAAAAAAATAAGTACAAATAAAACTGCAAATGACTGGCGGAACGAGGCCGTTAGATAGAAGTTATTTGTGACAGCAGATGTATTCTCCATGTATTGTTATAAACAAGTCATGGTGTATACATTTTAATACCTGTAACCTCACCTTGGGTGTTTATATACTATGAAAGCTTAGAGATTTCCTGTCCCTTGCGACCATGAAGTCTGCATCAAGATAACCTGTTCAAATCATCATAACTTTGTTTGTTCGTGGGTCAGTTTGACCAAAAATATGATCAACCTGCTTCAAGGCCTCAAAGCATTTCATCAAAGCGCCGAACGAAGTTGAAATTGGCGATCACTCCCCTCCCCTTCTCCCATGCCCCCCTACCCCACCCCCGCCCCGCCCTGTCAGTCCCTTCATGTCACGGTAGCGGAGATGTTCATGGTGTCAATGGACTCAGCGCTGTTGCGTTTTTCGCGGTAGAACGTCCTGTCGAATCCAATTTCAAATGGCGCCCTTTTCAGAACCCGTACTTCCAGTCGTCCGTAGCAACCCCCCAGTCTAGCGCAATATGATCTCAACGATCTGGACAAGTGTCGCCCCGGGCCGCCACATATCTCTTGAGAGAGATACAACTTAGCCTTGTGATTATCTTGTTTGCGTTTTTATGGACCATCCTTCTCCGAAATAATATGTGCCTGTTTCTGAATGAAAGAGCGTGTATGGTGGGAATTCTAGAACCATCAACTGCAAATTGTCGACCACTTAGGTGACTCGCCGCCCTGCTTTTCAACGCTGTTGTCGAAACGTTGATCAAGAAATCCAACGGCCAAAGACTCTCTTCTAAAATTTTGGTTAAGAACGTATCAGTCGTTACCATGATTAAGATGAGTTACAGTGTATAAATCAAGTAATCATTATTTTTCTCCATAATAATTTTCCCCTCGAATATAACTTCACCAAAGTCAAAGGGGATTTTGTGTGTGTGATGTGTGTGTGTGTGTGTGTGTGTGTTTATTAAGTGTGTGCGTGGTTCATTTTTATTGAAACTCGCACCATGAAACATTATCCTCCGCTTTTCAGCATAAGAAGATGAGTATTGTAATATATTCACAGTATGCCACCGTATTCTTACAAAAACAAACTGAAAGACCCGCACTGAGTGTATAGGTGGGACTGATAGGGCATTCCTTGTGACGGTAACAAAACACGCCCCTCCCCTGTGAACAGAACAAGAGGAAGCGAGTGAGAGAGGCAGACAAGCAGGAAAGTAGACAAAGAACGATGGGGAGGAGGTAGAGGGGCGGGGCGAAACTCTGTTTTAATCTTCCAGAGGTATACGTGCATCAATCATGGTCGTTTCGTTGTCGTATTGTCTTATAATCGTAACAGTCTGTCAAAAAATATGTAATTATAACCACCATGACCCGCGTAGATCAAAGGAGACGAGAGGAGACTTTTATGCGGAGATGTGTTACGACTTGTCTGTCGTGCAACGGTGATTGACACCATGCTGACACCAATCGTATACTTCTACAAAAGCGTGTACGTGCGACGAGAAGCCGACTTATTCAAAATGAATAAAACCAAGGAGGTTCAATGTTTTCTTCACCTCCCTGTTCCAAATCGTCGAGGCACCTTATTTGGAACGAGAAGGCGAGAAACGTTGTTCGCCCAGACGTCTTGCTTAGGACGAGAAGGCAACTCGTTACCCCTCTCAGGACTACATCTTAGAATGCCATGCTGAAATTGTACAGTCGTCGATGGTGCTTGAAGGTGATCTCAAAACCCACCAAGACCCCCTGATATGAGCTAAAAGGCGCATTGCGAGTTCGAACAAGACCACATCCGTCGCATACAATTCAGAATTAGATAAAATACACGCATCGTTCGTCCTGCCTTCGGTAGCCAATAGATATGTCTTATATCTCTCTGTCTATGTCTATGTATTTGCACGTATACGCATGTACTGGTATTATTTTTTTTTTTTCTATTTTAGTGTATGCTGATATCTTTACAACACATGTACTATCACAAAAATGTTTCTACGGGGGCCTATGCAGAGTGGGGCCTTAAATATCGGTACACAAAAGAGGGTTCAAGAACCCGAAATCCGGTAGCCCCCCCCCCCCCCCCATAATGCACGTAAACATTTATGTTGCTTCACACCATATGCTGGTATGTGACTGTGTGCATGGGGAAGTGAGATAAGGAGAGAAAAAAAATGAGGAAAAATCGTCGTAAGGAGGGGTAATAAATGACAGTGGAGTGGGACAGTCGTCCACATGACAGTTTACTGTGATGTGTTAACAATATCAATGACCATGTTAACATGAGTTTGGTACGTGAGCTATGATCCTGTTTTAGATGAGATAGGAGGTCTGGTTGTTGCAAAGCTGTACACTGTGCCTTTTGGCGTCTTTTCGTCTTCCCTACACGGAATGGATGTAAATAGGCGTGGGTCTTTCCGAACTGTCTCTCATCTTATTCTCACTCCTTCTTCATCATAATAAGAGGGGATGAGAGCGCACAGTCCTGGCTAATATAGATTATGTCCTAGCTTGATGACAACGCGCATTTTCCCCCCAAATTATGTTTTATTTGGTACTCAAAACACAGCATTCTTTGAAGTAATCACGGCTAAAGAGCACATTCGTGACAATGGATACATTGTGTTTTGCTTTATACATTCGCATTTCACATTCGCTAACACCATGCCAAAGTGTGGTCCCGTATACAATACATAACGTATACCTTATCAGTAGAGAACCCAATTATGCTATGTATGGTGAAGCATGTACAACCAATCAATGTTGATAATGCCGGTAAATGGTTCCCATTTCCGGTTATGTACATGAGGCTTTCCTTGTCTCTTTGCTATATACATGTATCTCTTTTCGCAATATGACAACACGCAACAGCACACGAACACAAGGGCAATTCAGGGTCACCATTTTGGTACAGATTTCGGACATGTGCAGTTTACAGTATAGTAGCAAGGAGCCTCAAACTGAAGCTCCTTGGTAGTAGACAAACCTTTTATCGCTATCGGCAATTAAAAGCGGGAACCGTCTGCATGGGTCCCCCTAAAATCCCGAAATTTTGATCGCGATCATTATCCCGCTATTTTATTTTTTCTGTATGAATGTTGCTATTCTCAAGGCTGTGTTCAAGGGATTCCTGGAGCGAACCCGTATCATGGAAGGGTGGGCGAGATCCAGAGAGCATTGCATCTCCATGACCGTGCCATGGAGCTACAATGGAGCTACCAAGGAAGTACTGTGCGAGCAGCTCCCACAGTACCTCCTTGGAGCTACCTCCATGCATGACCCTTGGCTATGATATACCAAGGTCCTATTAGCTTGCCTGATACCTCTCTGGCCGTACCATGCGAAACAACTCCGCCGTGTTCATCTGCATCATTTATTCTAGTTAAAGATTGTGTGTCAGTATGTGTGTATATGATTATGTTCGTGCGTGTGTGTGTGTGTTTGAGTTTGTTTTGTTATTGTGTTTTGGGGGCGTGTGCATACAGATGTGGTAATTCGCAAGAAATTTTACAAAATAGCCATCTCTGACTCTCTCTCCCTCTCTCTCTCTAAAAAGTATAGGTAACCACTGTTTTGTTTTGTTTTTTCTTCGCCTGGCATGAACTTGTTTGTCTTTCGCGAAAGAAAGAGCTCATGGTATACGACCACTACCAGCTAATGGAATCACAGGTGCAATTCATAACAACCGATCCCATCTGACGTTCCCAAGGAAGCCTTCCCTAACGTGACGTCATAACCAAGAACCCTTGGACTTCAAAATAGTAGTTTACACCTCAGTCGATTGCTTTGGAAATATTATAAAGTTGGACGTCCAGCAGGTGTTTGTTCATAATTTTGGAGTGTTTTTTCTTCTTGGTATTTGCATTTCATTCTTTTAAAAAAACTATTGTTTTTTCCATTCAAATCCTGATACAAAGAAATGTATTAGATCAAAGTATCAAAGTGTGTAATGTTGGTTTTTTTTTTCTTTGCATAAAAATTTCCTTGTTAGCCAAAACGTTTTCGTGAAGTCTATATACAGGTACTTTATGATGCGTGATTTCGAGTTCGATGCTAGTTCTGGTGTTGATGCTATCTCCCAAACGACTGCCTCAATGTAGCATGCATGGAGAAAGGAGGGTGACCTAACTGATTCGATATAAATTCGCTGCCCGCCGGGATACATTCGTAAACCACGACAAGCACATGCCTATAAATATCTGTCAGTGGATATGAGAGTTCAGGTTAATGTGACCGTCTTAGGAACATCTGATTCCCCAAAATGCAAAAATTTCAGCGTTCCAATGAGTTCAAATGAGATCTCATACCCTAGAAGCTTCAGAGCCTCGCAACAAGGCTCATCAAGGGTGATACCAATGCCAGAAGAGCCCTAGAACCTGGGCCCAAGTTGACCTGTCCGACAACCCTTACTGTTAATCACTGGACACTCAACATTATCTGTCATAATGGCGTCGGCTGGAAGGGTTCGATAGCGTAGGCCTACATCTCAAATCTGGCACACATCAGACTGACTCGACACTGACTCGACGTTTTACTGAAAATGGTATACAATGACAAACTAAGCTCTGTTTACATTGTAGTATAGTAGTTCCTTCATTTGACAATCTTGCCTGATCGGATCACGCCCGACAAGTCTGACACTCACCTAGTGGTCGACCAACACAAGTCGGATTCATCGGACCATGGTACGACGTACTCTGTTGACAAACGCAATATAGGAAGCAGGTAATCTACAGAGAGAGGTTCAGGAGGTATCTACGAATGTGTGGCTGCGGATAGACGAGAGCAAGACTAAGTATCTGACGAAGAACATCTTGAAGCCAGAACAGTATGGAAGGTACGTCTTCGTAACGGCCTAAAGCCACGTCCCTTCACAACTAAAGAGGAGTCTGTTTTGTCTCGTGGATCAGAGACCTGGACCCTAACAAAGAGACTAACTCAGATGGTGGATATGTGCTACACAAGAATGTTGATGGCTTCTGGCTATGGCATCAATTAGAACGCAATGAGAATGAGGAACTCTGAGCCGTGCGGAAGGTCCGCTCAAAAGTGACGCAACGACGTTGATCTTTCAGGGCATGCTCAAGGGCACCTATTACAGCTCACGTTACACGGGTGGTTCTGTGAAAGCCCTTCCATGAATGTGTAAAAGACAGAGACCCGGGAGGAAGTATGTAGCTGGGAAACGACTAACTGTGGATGGACACCGGTCTCCAGGAGACACAAGACAACGCTGTGATCTGGAAAGACAAGACTGCTGGAAAGAACTTATCCATGAATCTCTCGAGTTTTACCCGACTCGACTGATTGATTGATTGATCAACTTATTGATTGATTGATTGATTGATTGATTGATTGATTGACTGACTGATCGACTGACTGATTGAATATGTGCATTGTGCAGCGTACGTTTATCGGTATACCATACGACTCCAGTGACGTTGACGTAGAGATCAGCTACTTTCGACCGGAAATGGCGTCCGACAGCAAGATAAGCTCTGAGCCTTCATCGGACGATAAAGCAGTACCCAAGGCTCTACACAATTCGTTACGGGGGCTCCCGAACGTCCCTAAGTCTTTCCGTAGCATTGCATGGTATTCCCCCGCTGCCGGGTCTTTGAATCGAGCTACGACATCGACCGGACACAGACTGTCCAAGCTCTACGACGGTAATTCTCTGTATCCCCATAGCACTAGTACCAAACATGAAATCACTCATTGTAAGTCGTTTTGTTATGTACCCACATTAGGTTTGGGGTCATGAAGAGTGTTTGTGCCTCAAATCTAGTCCATTGAACTTTAGGGTTGACATATGATTGAAATTACTCAATGTTCAGATTGGTGAAATGTCACTGTTAAAGCTATCTAGATCAAGTGGAATGTCCGTTGTCACTGAAAGTCGAGGTTAATCGTAGTGTTGCGGATGTTTCCATTTGTTTACGTTAAACAACGTCCACGATTCAGTTGTTTCTCAAGCTTTGACTATAGTATCAAGCGTTTCTTTTGCCTTTGTTTCTGTTTATTTGAATGCATTATCCGTGAATTTAATATTGGATTATTCATATACATGTACGCCCATTGATATGAAATGTGGCCTGAAAGAAAAGAACAGTCGTGATCAACATTTTCAAAGTATAATCAATGATAGTCACTTGTCTTGTTGAATTGAAACCTTAGTAACGGAATGTAAGCAAGGTCGTGTTGAGGTATTCTGTTCAAATGTAATAAAGTGTGCAACTCTTAAAACGATCGCGTAATTGCGTTAGCAAAAAAACCACGCCATTCTCCGAACCACATAGAAAAACAGGCTATAAATATATTACAATTTGTTAAATAATAGTAATGGGGTAATGCATACAATGATATTTCTACAGCGACATTTTCCAGTTAGATCTTCTGTAGTGTATCGCAGGCGCTGTACATTATGTAGGTCTATATGCTTAATATGAAAGGCCCTGTAATATAACTATTTTCTTTCTTTAAGACCGTGTATATCCACTGCGCACACACACACACACACACACACACACTCACAGGAGAATGATAACACAGCCGATGAAGAGCAAAGAGGCAATCATACAGAGATCTTTGAAGATGATGTGAAAATAAGCGTGTGTGATTGGTCGCATTATGTGCTGAAGACCCCTACTTGACCTGGAGAACCGGCGGGTATTTAGGGTAAAGGGGTCGGTCGGACAGGTGGTTCGACCGCGGTATTCCAGTCGCACGGCAGGCCTGCGAGGCGAGACGGCGGTTGACTTTGAGATCTAGCTGAGAAGTGGCCTGAACTGTCTCCTACCTGCTTTCTTTTCCAGGCCAAAGATGGCTAAGAAAAGCTCTTCTGCACAGCTTAGACCTCCTTTCCCCCCAACTTAACTGTTTTTCTTTTGTTTGAATTTTATAAGCATGTTAGCCATTACACAGACAGGCAGACACACACACACACAGACACACACACACACACGCACACACACACACATTTTCTCTTTATCTATAGGCCTATATACTTAGTAGTCTATGTATGTATGTATGTATGTATGTACTGTATCTAGCTCTATCTATATGCGTGCGTTTGAGTTATGTGTGCGTGCGAGTGGGTGGGTGGGTGGGTAGGTATATGCTTTGTGTCCTTGGCAGGACCTAATTAGGGATGTTTGCTTACAGAATATTGAAATTCACGATAAACATCGATTCACCTAAAAAAAAAGGAGATATAATTTATGTATGTATCATAATTATATCGATAGATTAGAGATCCAGAGAGTGAGAGGGGTAAAGTGAGATGGAAAAATGATAAGGGGGCATGGTGGACAGATGTGACCACGATGACCCCAAGGTGGTAATTACAGATGCCGACTCAAGTCCACACCTTTTCCTATTGTAGCCCTTGATGTAGAGGTCCTCATATAACAAATAAGGCGATGCATAATGTGGTGACTCCTTTCCGATCGTATATATATATATATGCACCTTATTCCAGGCCTCAATTCCAACTTGTGCGCTGATACTTCTGTCGAATTAAAACCCCGCATCGTCACCTTGAACTCGCCAATGCTCAAACTGATTTTCCGTCTGCCACAGAAGGTCGCGATCAAGACAGTCCGACTTAAGCTTTTTGTTTCGTTATTTGTTTCTGTTTTTTCCCCAACGCGACTCTCACCTTTCTTGGTCTTTGAATTAGAAAACCACATCCACACAAATGTCGGGTCCAATTTTCATCTCCATTTGTGTCACTTGCAGACATTCCTCTTAAATGTTTTCCATGTTTGATCTTATTCAGTCTATGATAACCCATTTTATTACAGGAATTCAGGCACTCGGGTATTTAAAGAGGAATTTTCCAGTCGAGGAAAAAAAAAAACTGATTTTGAATCAAACAAACCTACATCCTATTCTCTCGTATACGTCTCAGTATAATTATGAAGAGCTTGCTTCCAAAAGGCGCTAAATCAAATGAAAAATGATGGATTTAGCGCCTTTTGGAAGCAAGCTCTTCATAATCATGTTTGTATCTCCCGTTGGTACTTCATGATAATGTCTGTAGTTTCGCTCATGAAGCTTTTGTGTCACTGTAGAATGCCATGTCAATGCTCATTAGGTCTATGTGATAATGATTATTCATGTTATCCTTATAAATGCCATGCTTGCCAGTACATGTACATCCAACTGACAGCAAGCCTGGTGCAAATTGTATTTGGCAATATTAAAAAAAAAAAAAGTGCATTCAATATGAAACAACGAAGTGGATGCTTCCATAAGTGTTGATCACAGACCATTCTGGTCGCCCTGGGCCCTGTTTCATAAAAGCTGTTCGTAAAGTTACGAGCGACTGGTGATCAGTTCTTGTGCTAAATTATGGAAATTCTGACAAGTATAGCTCATCAGAACTGATCACCAGTCGCTCGTAAGCTGTTCGTAACTTTACGAACAGCTTCATGAAACACCCCCTGGTCTACACAAGTTCATTTTTCTGTTTCAACATGAATTTCATTATATTGTCCTGACGGGCAAGTAATATGTATTACGTCGCTTTAAAAATGAATGAAGTGCCTAACCAACTGAGAAAAAGAAAGGACATTTTAATTTGTACCAGTGTACACGTGAACTAACTCTGAACTGGCTTTGTGGCAACTGCTTTCTTCTAACGACAGGCTTCTACTCGTGTGTGTGCGTGCATGTGTGTGTGTGTGTGTGTGTGTGTACTGTATGTGTGTTCTGGCCAGCATTCTAGATTGTAATTAATTCTTGTCTGATTTACTCAACCTTTTATTGATTCCTTGTCTGCAGTTTGCCACTTTTTTTTAATTCCTGGACTGAATGAAGTATGCCACTCCTATTTTATCTTCATTTTCTGTCTGTCCTCACTGTAGGTCGGTGTGCCATCTATCACCGCCATGAAGAAAGTGCATGACATGCTGTGGCAGGACCAGCGAGAGGTCGTCCAGAATAAGGTAGATATAAAATCCGTTTTTCATCCTCCTAACCTACCTACCTTGTTGTCCAACATTTCTTCATATAATGTGGATTGTTAAAGGGGATGGCTAGTAACTGATCAGTGGTAATCAGTAGGAATGCTGGGGATGATTGTTCCAATCCTTGTGGGATTCATTTAAGAGCACATTATATCTATTGTTGTGTGAAAATTATTTGCTTCAGAATGGTCTCATATTCAAGTAATGTGCAGTTCAGTGTCAAGGTTAGCATGCCTGTACAGTGACGGGGCGATCGTTAACGGGCTGTTAAAGGACAAGTTCACCTTCATTAACATAAGGATTGAGAGAATGCAGGAATATTAGTAGAACACATCATTGAAAGTTTGAGGAAAATCGGACAATCCGTTCAAAAGTTATGAATTTTTGAAGTTTTTGTGCAGTCACTGCTGGATGAGAAGACTACTGCAGTGTATATGATGTCACATGCGTACAACAATATAAGGAAAATATAAAGAGAATTTCACAAAATTTCATCTTTTGAAAAAAAGTACACATTCCCTTGACTCGTTACTGACATATGTTATGGGTAATATTATTCCCATTGCCTTTAGAAAGAGGCAAGTCAAGTGCTCTTTTATTATGCGAAAAAGTGAAAATATGTTGAATTTTCTTTTCATTTTCTTTATACTGTTGTACTCATATGACATCACAAGCCACAGTAGTCTCCTCATCCAGCGGTTCCAACACAAAAAATTGAAAAATTCATAACTTTTGCATTGATTGTCCAATTTTCCTCAAACTTCCACTGATGTGTTCTACTTATATTGCTGCATTCTCTCAATCCTTATGTTTATGTAGGTGAACTTGTCCTTTAACGATCGCCCCGTCACTGTACAGGCATGCTAACCTGGAAACATTAAACTGCACATTACTTGAATATGAGACCATTCTGAAGCGAATAATTTTCACACAACAATAGATATATAATGTACTCTTAAATGAATCCCACAAGAATTGAAACAATCATCGCCAGCATTCCCACTGATCAGTTACTAGCCATCCCCTTTTATTGATCGCATAGTTTTGGTTGAGATGGGAATTGAGGTTTATGTTTGCAGTTATGTTTGGCGCAGCCATCGCTAGATAAAAAGACTCCAACATGCACTTTTTGATGCCATGTATGGACAACGATATAAAGAAAGTATAAAGAAAATTCAAACATATTTTCACTTTAGACTTACCTCTGTCAGAAAACAGGGGGAATAATAATTACCCTTATTACATGAATAAAATATCTGTGACAAGTCGAGGCAATGTGTTCTTTTCATTTTTTTTAACTTAAATTTTGTGGAATTCTCTTTAAATTTTCTCTATATTGTTATTACATACGTCACAAACTGTAGTAGTTTTCTCATCCAGCGATGGCTGCACCGATTATAACTTCTGAACGGATTTCCGATTTTCCTCGAATTTTGTTGATGTGTTCTATACTAATATTGCTGCATTCACTCAATCCACATACCGTGTGAATATATTTTGGGTTTATTCTCCTTTAAACCCCAAATTTTGTTGATGTGTTCCAGTAATATTGCTACATTCACTCAATCTACCTGTATATTCGGGTTTCACTTCCCTTTAAACCGAGCAGGCCACCTGTAATGCTTACGGGTGGAGACCATGATGATGAGTCGTGGTCTCTAATCACCCTGCAAAACGCACCCTCAGATAAGAGCACGCTGTAATGAGGTAGGGATCTCCGCGCCATCATGCTCCGACCTCCAAGGGTAATACCACGACATTCTCGTATGAATCCAGGATACGCTCAAGAATGTCTTAACAATTGTACCCAGTTTTCTAGCTACACAATGTCGTGTAGATATTCGTGGGAACGAATACATGCTTCCATCCTTACATCTAAATAGAGAGGATGTTCTCGACACCTGTTCACAATCATGGTCTCGTTCAGGCTCCACAGGGGGTTGGCCAAGAGACGAACGGGGTGATGAAAAATTTCCAATCTTGATTATCATTCTTCAATTTGAGACCATATGATTACGTAATCTATAACTATCAAAGAAGACTAGATCTATTAACACATAACATGACATTTAAGACAATCGTCATGCAGTAGAATTCGTCCAGCGTTCGGAAAGACCGGAATCCCACGTTGCTGCCATTTTTGTAGAAACTGTTGGTCCCCTGAAACAGAAGTGTACCAATAGTTCAAGGATCCCATGTGGTGTTTTTGTAGTTTAAAGGGATGGTATAGTTTTGGTTGAGACCTAATTTCACGTTTCTAACATTTTTTGGTGAGATAATGAGAAACCTCTTATGAAATATGAAAGAGCATGTAATTCTATGAGGAATTCAACGTTTATTTAATGAAAATTGGTTTTGAAATGGCTGAGATATCCAAAAAAGAGCGATTCTACTAAAGTGTGGGACCCACATTTCATTACGATCGCTTTGTTTTACTTTGTTTTTGGATGTTTCACTCATTCCAAACCCGATTTTTATCAAATAAACTTTGAATTCCTCTTAAAATGGTATGATCTGTACTATATCATAAGTGTTTTCTTGGTATCTCGCAAAAAGTTAAAAGCCCAACTCTCATCTCCACCAATACTACCATCCCTTTAAGGGGATCCAATCACGCTGCTCTGTATTACTTTCTCCTTGCCCCCCCCCCCCCCCCCTCCCCCATAGTTAGTCTTCATCAGTGGTAGTGTTCACGATGTACTTTATTGACTGATCTGAGACACTGTTTTAGGACAATCGGAGTAGGACAAGTCATGGCAACACTCATTAACACAACGCATCGAGAGTATTAAATTAGGAAATGGATATTTCTTTTCCGTACACAATAGTAACAACAGCTATATTTTTATTTGAGGCAGGGCTTGATTTTCGTGTAATTTTCTATTGTATGAACGATATTGAATAGGATAGTATGGTAGTAGAAGTAGTGGTAGTAGTCGCAGTAGTATTTTTCATATCCCTATTATTGTCATAATTTTGTTTTGACTTCAGTTTCTTCGATTCTTTGTCACTCTCAATAGTAGGAAAGGGAACAAATTGAAGTGTTATGGATTCATTACTGTGCATACGGCGTGATCGTGCAAATTAGGTCAGATTGGAGGTTTAGTTATGACGACATGTGAATTCACGTTGCAAACTGCCCTGTAAACAAACTGGAAGTAAAGTGTCAGAGCTGTGAATACTACTTTATTAGATTTTAGCATTTAGTGTCTATAACTGGTTATTTGTCTGTGTCGTAAAAACTTGACGTTCGCTTTAATGAACTCTTTAGGACTTGACTGAGTACGTGATGTTTTGTTGTAGGCATTCAACATTTTTTGAACTTGGCGGCGTTCTCTGTTTTGGAAATGGCCTGAAACGGACAAGGTCACAACCATGGAGTTACTCCTAGTCCTAGGAGCTCACACCATGGAGTGTAGCTCCAGGATCACACGTTTGTGTCAGTACGTGTCGTACCACACACGCCCCTCGCCTCCCCACCCTCATCCCCGGGGACCGGTCTGTCGTGATGTGAGCATGCGCACAACCGAAGCGCACATACCCAAATCTCATGGGGGAATTCTTTCGGGCGAGTCGCGTAAATAGGTGGATTTCTGGCGGATTACCATTGAGCTGTGTCTCTCTGCACCGGTGGTATTTACTCTGAAAAATAACAATCTGCATGCGTCTGTCAACGGCGCCCTTTGCCTCTCCATTGCCCCCTTTAGAGGGACGGCTCTCTGGATTTCATCTGTTTCACATCCGACAAGAGAAGGACATTTTTGACAGAAGCTCCAAGGTGTCTCATTAGTTCGTTAGGATATATTCAAACATGTATCATTTCTTTGTCAATGTCATGCTACTCAACTCGTTTCTTTTGTCTCTTTAAAGGGACTGTACAGTACTGGTTGAAGTGGGGATTCAGGTTTTGAACATTCCTCAGTGAGATAATGAGAAACCTCTTATGAAATATGAAAGAGCATGTAATTTTAAGAAGGATTCAACGTTTATTTGATGAAATTGGTTTTCAAATGGCTGAGATATCCCAAAAAGTGATAATGATAAAAGGCGACAGGCCACGCCTTTTATTAGGATCTCTTTGTTTCACTTTGTTTTTCGATATCTCGGCCATTTCAAACCGATTTTCATCAACTTTTGATATCCCTTAGAATTGCATGCTCTTTGAGATCTCATAGAGTGGTTTCTGAATATCTCGTAAAACGTTAAAGCTAAATCCTCACCTCAACCAGAACTGTACACACCCTTTAAGTTTTGTTTCACTTTGTTTTGTTTTCAGAAGTTCTAGTACGACAAGCTTTCTTTGGTGTATCCATCTTACAGCACGCTTGGCGTGCAAAAGATTTTAGTTTTGTTCTGGGTAGTGTGTTGTTGTTGTTGTTGCTGTTGTTGTTGTTGTTGTTGTTGTTGTTGTTGTTGTTGTTGTTGTTGTTGTTGTTGTTGTTGTTGTTGTTGTTGTTGTTTGATCAGTTCAGGAGAACCTGTGCCATCGGGCATTTAGTACAGCAATCAGCGACAACCGTAGAGATATTGAAGACTGTAGATTGCTTTGGGCATCCGTCGAAATGTGGAATAAGCTCTCTGAGTAAACTGCAACTTAAAAGAATTCTGGTATAATTCTTTGAATCAATATGTAGTCTTCCTCGCCAAATGCCCGCCAAACTCTGTTGTCTAAAGATGTGTGTGTGTGTGTGTGTGTGTGTGTTAGAACAGCATGTAGTACATACATTCTAGTTCAATCCAATCTTTACCTCCAACAACGGCTTGTAAAATGCGTGATTTAAATTTTCTTTGTCTTTTAACGCCAAAAGCATCTTTTCGTCGCTCTAAGGTAAGTGGCATGCTTTCTGAGCTCTCTGATGCTAGTGCCGTTACCGTATGTTTTGACAAGTTCATCACGTGAACTGTCGTTAAGCAGCAAGAGGTATCTCTTCAAAATAAATTGTATATTTGACTAAAATATCCCTGTTAGTGTCGTTAGGCAAGTTACCATTATAACGACATGTATGGCCTACATAGCTGTGCCAACGGTTCTCCTTTGCCAGACCCTGAAATGCGAGATGATGATCGTTATTCCTAAGGTTGGTTCATGCGAAGATGAAATATGGTTCGTTATTCCGAAGGTTCATTAATCTAAAAATGATACAAGGTTCGTTATTCCGAAGGTTCATTAGTCCGAATATGTAAAGAGGGTGCGTGCTCCCGAACCTTCGCTATTACGAACATTAATTGATTTTCGGATTAACGAACCTTCGGAATAACGAACCTCATTTTATTTTTGTATCTAATGAACCTTCGAAATAACGAACCTTCGGAAAACGAACTTTCAGAATAACGAACTGTTACCGAGATTGGAGCGAACGTTGGATAGTGGGGCTGCTACCTTTCTGCCAGGAGATCATGCTGGTCACGTGCTGGGTAAATCCAACCTCAGATCTTTAGAAATGCCGCAATATTTACCTCGACTTCTCACTTTTGTCTTCATCACATGTCCCCATGTGTACTGGAAGCTTCAGCCTTCTCGCCGTTCAGTGTCAATGAGAGATACGAGCTCGTCGACGATCAGGGAAGCTCATTAACAACAACGCCAGGGAAACAAGTGGGGAAAAAAGATAACGAAAAGAGAATGAAACCCCGCGGCAACCGTGACCCACTTGGCACCTCAAACTCTCGGATGAGGAATTGTTGCTCTAGCTTTCGATCATGCGTAGGCGCATTATTGCTCTGAGCCGCCACAACCAGACGTTTCAACTAAATCATTTAGTTGTTGTTGTTGACAGACTTTGGACCACTCTGTATATCCTTTTCCCACGTGTCTGTACCAATGGCTGTAATCGGCTGCTCAGGTATGAGGGTTTTTTGTTTGTTTGTTTGTTTGTTTGTTTTTAATTCCGTGCGAAGTTTAAGGACGCCAAACCTCAAAGAGTATACGTAGGCCTACTACATCAAACGCGAGGAAATAGAGGTTCATTAGTTGTTCTGGTTCTTGACGACGAAAAATGATACATGCGATTTGTTTCTTTTGTTTTCAAATTACAAGCTGGCTGGATATGGTTCACTGATAATCATTAATCTAAAAACTGTGAATGACCCTATTTCTCTATAACCCTGAACTCAGCTGTTCTGGTATAAAGTGCTACTAATTTTTATCAGTAACTTATTTTTGTTACAAGTATTGACTTCTTTACTTTGGACTGAGTAAGTCAATTGAGACCATTATCACCGACGTACATTATGATATACTTAGCATAAAAAAACGAGCGAGCTAGTTTTTCTTTTTTTTTTCTTATGGTTTTACCTGTTTTATTTGTATTCAAACATGTTTAGAACAAATTTTGAAATTATCTAGTGGCCTCTTCTACAGATCTGTTACCAGTGATGGTGACAAAATTAAACGTACTAGTAAATACTGTATCGAATATACTGTGATCATGTAAACAGTATTGAAACAGATGCCGTTAGCTTTTTCTTTTTAGCTCACCTGAGCCAAAGGCTCAAGTGAGCTATTGCGATCGCCCTTCGTCCGGCGTCCGTCGTGCGTCGTCCGTCGTCCGTCGTCCGTCGTGCGTCGTCCGTCGTCCGTCGTGCGTCGTGCGTAAACTTTTTACATTTTCATCTTCTTCTTGAGAACCCCATGACCCATTTTCACCAAACTTGGCAGGTAGCATCTCTAGGGGGTTAGGAACTCAATTTGTTAAAATGGGCACCATGCCCCACCCAGGGGGCCCCCAAAAGTAAGGAATCTTTAAAAATGTTCTTCTCTAGAACCAGAAGTGATGGAGCTAAGTTAAAGTTAGTACATTGATGACTGTAGTTTCAAGTTTGTTCATGGCAGAATCAGGGGTGCCCCCCTTGGGACCCAGGGGAGGGTGGTGAGGAGGGGTCCTAATGGGGCCTAAATTGTACATTTTTATCTTCTTCTTTAGAACCCCATGACCTATTTTCACCAAACTTGGCAGGTAGCATCCCTAAGGGGTTAGGATCTCAATTTGTTAAAATGGGCACCATGTCCCACCCAGGGGGCCCCCAGGGGGGCCCAAACCCCCAAAATGAAGGAATCTTTAAAAATCTTCTCTAGAATCAGAAGTTATAGAGCTAAGATAATACTATGAGTGAGTACATTAATGACTGTAGTTTTGAGTTTGTTCATAGGAGATCCAGGGATGCCCCTCTTGGGGGCAGGGGTGGGGGGGGGGTGGTTGGGAAGGTCCAAATGGGGGCCTGAATTGTACATTTTCATCTTCTTCCTGAAAACCTCATGATGGATTTTCGTCAAACTTGGCAGGTAGCATCCCTAGGGGGTCAGGATCTAAATTTATCAAAATGGGCACCATGCCCCACCCAGAGGGCCCCAGGGGGCCCCAATCCCCAATAATTAAGGAATCTTAAAAAATTGGGGCCCTTATTGTACATTTTCATCTTCTACTTGAGAATGCCTGGTCAAATTTTGGTAGAGCTGTGAATAATTTAGATTAGTGACTGTGTGAAAGGTGAACTTGCGATACTCAGGTGAGCGCTAGACCCGCGGGTCTCTTGTTCTTTTTTGCTTTTTTTTTTTTTTTTTTTTTTTTTTGCTTTTAGTAGACGACATGTAATGGACGACACTGTGTTAGAAAGGAAAAGTGAGACAGACAGACACACAGACAGACGGAAAGGAGGGGGGAGGGGACAAGAAGTTCACGTTCTTTGTTTTTGTCTAAAAATCTATTTGCAGATACACGTACTTGGAGATTTCTTGTGCCACCACGAGACATGTGGGAGGGATGTGACTGACCCTCATCTCCAGCCCCCGGAGCCTTGACGGCGCTCTCGCAGCCGCATCACCGCTGACCTCCGAAGGCGATAACCTGCCTGAACCGACAGAATCAAGCGGCTTTCTAGAAGATGGTCCCGAACAGCCAAGGGTCTGGTCACGAGGATTCGGCCTGGTATATAGCACCGGACAGACCAAACAGTACTGGATTAAGTGGACATTGTAAAGGGACCATTGGCTCACATCCATCGCCTGGGTCTAAAGAAAACCAAACAAACAAACAAACAAACTGGCAAAAAGGAAAACAGTCACACACAAAAAGTAATGTATCGGATTGTTTTGACACAGCACAGAGCGATACTAAAGTCAAATTGTTCCGATTCCGGTTTGATTTCAAGAACATAACACGGAGTATCGTTTAAGCCCAATAGACACTCTTACTGGAAACATATAGCAGGTGTTTATTATTGCTTTGCAATTTTGTTTCTTTGCTAACGAGTTGCGCGATGGGTTGGATAGTGATTTGTGATGAGCAACCGGTTTTCGACTGTAGCGTGGGTCTCATGGTCTGTCTAGCCGGGTTTGATGCCCAGGTACAGTGTTGGAAACCAAAATGATTATAAAAAAAACAATGACTAATACATCATCCGATATGTCTTGGAGTGTGGTTTCTCAGATAAATTTAAGTCCAGGACTTTCACAATCGAATTACTCACATGAATTTTGTGGGAAGATTACAGAGAACTATAAAATAATGTGCCCAAAATAACCACATCCGTATTGGCATTCTTTCACTGTTGTTGAAGCTTAATAAAAAAGAAAGGGAAAAAATGTGTGATGGTCCCCTAGATCTCTGACACAAGAGTACAGTTTATGGGAATTTGCACACTTTTGATTAATGACTGAAATCAAATTTCAACCAATTTCTCTCTAGGGGAAGGATGATAGTCGAAAATGTTGCCAAACTGGACTTGGGCATCAACGCAGAAACAGATCCATCGTTCAGTGTTATGTGGACTTATGCTGTGTGTTTTGCATGGAAACATTTGTTTTTGTTACGATCACTAGTAGTGCTTACATGGCAAACACTTTGATGTGTTTAGGTTCGGTTAGCTTCGCAGATAAATGTTTGTGATACATGTATGTTAATGCAAAGAAACAAGTACGTTTAACCAGTAAATCAGTAAGCTTACACTCTACATATTGGATGGATTACAAAAAATATTCGAGGAGAAGGCATTGACAAAATATCTTTTGGGAGACGTGAAGCTAAATTAGAGGAGATCGTTAGATCCGAGCTCAACTGTTTAGTTCACATTTTTTTAATGTCCATGCTGCACAAGTTTGAGTGGCTAGTTCATCTGCATTCCGCATGTTTGTTTGTTTGTTTTTTTCCAAAGTTTTGTTGGATCATGGGGTACGAAACTTCTTTTTGACAATTTTGAGGAAATCCTTGTGTATTGCCAAACAACGCTATGAATGGAAGGTGTTAGAAAGACAAAGAAAAAAAAGAAGAAAAAAAAAGCTGTACCCGGCTACTGATGAAGCTACAGCATATATAGTAATTTTGAATACAGGGTCCGCGGAACGATATTTAGTGTGTGTTTGTGTGTGTATGGTGGGGGGACGGGGTGGGGGCAGACCGGACCGACGGCCGTGGAGGGTCGAGCGTCAATTGCACCCCCCCCCCCCCTCCTGCGGCCCCTGCATCCGTGTCCCATTGACCGGATTAGGGTTAGTGTAGTGGGGGGGGGGGTGTTTGTTTGTTGTTTTTTAGAGCTGCAGTTAGTTCAGAAGTGATATTTGAGTCACGCCATTCCATGTCCATTTGCTATGGTGACGGTTTAGTGGTTTTTATACAAAGATACCCCATGGATGGTAGAGTGGCGTCCACGTAGTGCTTTCCCACCATCAGGGCGGCTTCAAGCGAAAGAGTGCGGATAAGGAGCGCTGGAAGCCCGGCCTTCCTACAATATCTGACTGACAGGTTCGTTAAGAGAGTTACAAAACTTTTATTCGACTTTGAAAGGGTGTCCTCCTCCTCGTTTCCTTTCTCCCACTCGCCAATCCTTTGTATCAGATTGTGTGTTCTCACCTATTCCCATCTTTCGACGTACAGTATGTGCATGCATTGTACGTGTAGAATTAAAAAAAAAAAAAAGTCATTTCAGTTCAATATAAAACAAAGAGGTCCTAGTGAAAGGTGAGACCAACATTTTATTAGGACCACTTCGTATTACTTTGTGTGTGAAGATGTGGATTTTATGGTTTTAAAGAGGACTTCAGTTCATCGAAGTGCACCGCAATACAGTTGTACATGTATATGAATAGCCTTGGTATTGTCATCGTACCCGCTTTCATCATTCTCATCATATAATTTTCATCATCGCTATTATTTTCGAGAATGTCCTAACTGATGCTCGAAGCCTTACTCAACTGCTTTTGTTAATTTATTCCTTGAAATTCCCGTCCTTCACAAATTTCCTTGAGTTTTTAACAAATCTCTTTCTTTTTCACCGTCAGACCAAGAACGGCGACCACATGCACACAATCGAAAGCCCTGTTTGATACATGGAAAACTATTCTGAGACAAGATGACGCAGTTACATCAGAACAATGCACATTTCCGATTGAGGAAAAAGAATCCTTGTTGCATGGTATTCTTGTCTGGGTATATCAAAGCATTACCTGGTAACTGTTACAGCTTGAGTCATTCAGTCCATTTCCCTGTGACTTTCCTTTGACGTCATTCCAACCATGTCCTCGCCAATCCAGTCACGAATGTTTCCACTCTACACATTATTGGTGTTCATGATGTCAGAATTTTATCTATCATGTGCGTGTTTTATTTTTTCATCCCCTTGTTCTACGGGCCGATAGGGAACTTGATTCGCGTGTGTTGTTACTGTATTTGTTTTGGGTTTTCCTGTTTTTTATTTTTTGTTTGTTTGTTTTTTGGCCTGTTGCCTTTTTCTTTAATCCTCTTCCTTTTTGATGCATACATGTGACTCAAATATGATGCATATATCTATACTCGGAGTTGTTCGTCCGTCCGTCCGTCCGTCCGTCCGTCCGTCCGTCCGTCCGTCCGTTGTTCCGTACGCCCAAGATGTCGTTGATATGGGGGCGAAGCGAATCAAAGCAACAAGAAATAACACCTGGGTTAATTTGCACGGTATTTGGTCAATGTATGCTACATAAAGTGTAAATGTGCTGGTTGGATTTTTGGCAAAATCCTTCATATTCACACTTGAGTGAGTTTTGGTTAAAAAAAAAAAAAAAAACTAACTAGCCATAACATAAGGCAGAAATTCATAGGGGTAATGCCATTGGTCCCTGTGCTATTGAACTAATCGATCGTAATCAATCTTGATGTATTGGAGGATACATGGTTTCGAGATTCAGTGATTTTTCACTGCTTATTAGTCTGCTTTTGTCACGATCTTCGAACGTTGACATTCTCTGACGTTCATGAAAATGTCGCCAACGTACATGTATACATGTATTCAGTTTTAAAGGGCTAAGAAATAATAACCGATATCATATGGAAACATAAATCTAATCCCAAGAGACAGAAAGAGAGAGAAAGAGATTATGTGTGTGTGTGTGTGTGTGTGTGTGTATGTATGTATGTGTGTGTCAGATCTGCAGATAGCTTGAAATACGTCATACAGTGGACTCCCGTTATAACGAACTCCTCGGGACCGGCAGTTTCTTTTGTTACATCGAAATTTCGCAATTACCGAACAAATACACAATTTATAAAAACATAGATCCGATAATTTTACGATCTTGATTTTTATTTCGTTGTAACTGGAATTTCGTTATAACCGTGTTCATTATAACGGGAGTGCACTGTATTTAGAAGTCAGTTTATAATATATCTGGGTTGCTAAAGCCATTGAACACATCGTGGTTGTGTGAATATAATAAGGCTACTTAACAGCCAGAGAGACTCTTAATAACTGGTATATACAGACTACCAGGGAAAATTATGTCACAACCTACCGTCGTAACTTTTATCGCATTGGCTGATAAATAGACAAACCACATCACAACATTACAGTCTGACGAATTTGGAAAGAAAAACTTTCCAAGATGTAAATATTACTCATCACTGTCGGCCGTCAGACAAGAAGTCGTCTATCTGAAACCGGGAAGTTTCCTGGTTCTCGAACGCCCACTAAATAAAAAGGATCAATACACATAACAATGACCAGTCGCATCCCCTATTCATTACGTCAGCTAAGATTGGCTGTTTGTTTTTCCATTTCTTTGTAGTTATCATTCATGACGCGTGTTTGTTGGTCTGTGTGGGTGTGTGTATGTATCTATATACACCTGTTTCTTAGTAGTATGTTTTATTACGGTTTCACATTGTTGATGTCTGGAGCTGCAGCTGCATAAAGTGGTGCTTGCGGTTAAAGAATTTAAAATAAAATAAAAAAATCTCCACCTCCCTGGTCTATGCGTTATCGTTTCTTGTCTAGAGCAACTGAAAGTTTTTGTCATGAACTTTTGTGTACATTAATCTTGTTAGGGTTTGTGAGAGTAGTATAGACAATAAAAGGTTCCCGTGATGGAAAAAACGAAACAAAACAAAACAAAATCTCAAAGGGATGTACAGGTTACAGTCCTCGCTTTTCGGGGAGTAAATGCAAAGTTTTATCTTCACGAATATCTTCACGAGTAAACCTCCTTACATAGGCTACATACATGCCATAAGGAGAAGAAAGTACTGGTATGTGCGTGTTTGTATGCATGTATACATGTATGTGTGTGTTTGTGTGTAAAGGCATGTGGAATGGAGATTGGTGGAGAGGGATAGAAATAGTGTTGTCTTTACACATCCCAGTATTGCCCAACAGTTGCATCCGCTCGATAAGAAATGTACTATATGTACATGTAGTTTATTTTACATGTGTCACCACCCAGTTTTCTGTAATGCAAACAGACATCCCCTTTTGACTCCATTCTACACCCCTCCCTCTGTGCTCTTATACCTCCCTGTTTGATAAAGTCATCGTGTCACACACTCAGATGCGGTCAATTGCATTACATGTATATGGTTTTGCGTTTCGGGTCAGACCGCCCTCAAAAATCGTAAATAAATTGTCCAATTTATCCCGCCATTCTCGGCTCACCTTGGATACCAGATGAGGAATTAGCAAGCCCAAATATACTGCTGCCCTCACGAAGAAATAGTTCTTCAACTGAGTAAAGCAGAAGCAGCAGCAGCAGCAACAACAACTTGTAAACTTATTCTTTTGTTGAGGGGGGCTACCGTCGCCGCATGCAGAGATGTCTGGGCTTTCTACGTCTGATACAGGCTTTGACAGGTGCGTACGTCTCAGAGAGAGGTACCGTCCTCTCAGTTTTCATCTTCATTCAGTAATCACGTGAAAACAACCCCACCTTGATATTCCCCTTTTTATTTAAAGGGGTTGTTTCGTTTGTTGTTAAATTTTTTTCAATGATGTTTGCTGGTGGGACTTTTTTTGTCACAAACAACAACTTATCTGCTGTTATCAGCAGCGTTGATAATACTGTATTTATATAGTGACTCGAATAAACGGAATGCAGACACAACTTTACACACAGTTGCCCGAATTCACGAAGGTGGTACAAATGAAACCATGGTTTAAACCATGGACAAAAACCATGGAGCGCCAAATGTTGCACGGAATATTTCGGTTACGAAATAGGTCATTTCGTCGACAAAATGACCGTTTCGTTAACAAAGTTATCATTTCGTGGACGAAATGTTCATTTAGTTACAAAATGTCCGTTCGTTACAAAATAATCATTTCATCGACGAAATGACTGATTTCGTAACGAAATATTCCGTGCGACAGTTGGCGCTCCATGGTTTTTTTCCATGGTTTAAACCATGGGTTAATTTGTACCACCTTCGTGAATTCGGTCCAGTGTGTCTAAAAAAATAAGGAAATAAACAAAATTGAAAAAAATGCAACTACCGTATTAATCAATTAATGCACATGAAATGTGAAAGGTGACTGACAAAATGATGTACAGTGTAGATACTAGATTTTGCCAAGCGGGTTTTTGATTTTGACATCTTTTCATTTCTATTTCTTTATGAGTAAAATATAAGTCGACTACAACGTGATTCAATTTAGGGTGTAATGAAATAAGAATTGTCTGAATTTGAGACTTTCAAGTTTTTTTACGGCGCTGCTTCATTGCTTAACTTGGATATCACACTTTTCATAGGTCAGCGCCAGTTACGGGAAAATCAACAACGTAAGGCATGCCAGCATCTGCCATTTTGTAAACTCGTGATCTGTCTGTGTTCTCATTTGGCTTACGAACAGTCATTGGTAGTTTGAATAAAACAATAACAGTTGTCCTTACTCCCAACAATGTCTGACTTTCGTAGTCACTTCGTGACTTCCTCCCTTCTCGAGAGCCGCTCATGTCTAATCCCAACCCAAAGAAATACATGTAGGCCTACTAGCAAAGTTTTTTTTTTTTTTAACACATTGAATAAATAGTAACTGCGCAATTACAGACAATTAGATTTTGACAAATGAACTACCCTTACAAAAGGTAAGGTTAGAAAAGTACCCAAGCCTCAGATACGCCAAAGTACAATTTCATGTGGTTTTGTGTGACCAGGGAAGCAATATCGCCTTGACAGAGGCAATCTAAAAGTATTTCGACCCTTTGACCTTATCTCTCTCTCTCTCTCACAACCTTTGCATACAGAGAAACAAACCTAGATAGCAGAATCGCTGTCATTTCAAATGAAATTGGTTTCATGAACGAAACTGCTCTGGGAAAGTTTGAGCGGATTTTGATACAGATGAAGAAAATATCCACATTTTGAATATCGATAAATTTTCTGAACATGACGTCATAAAGGAGGGGGTGACATAACATTATGACGTTGATCGCATTAAAAAAATAGTATCTTCGCTGCATTTGAAACATTTGGAAATGCCATATATCTTGAAATAGAATGTTGTACAGTACAACAAAAGACATCTTACAACATGTGCGTAAGAAAGACTTACTTAACCCTATTCCCGCCGGGAACGAAACTGCTCAGGGAAAGTTTGAGCGGATTTTGATACAGATGAAGAAAATATCCACATTTTGAATATCGATAAATTTTCTGAACATGACGTCATAAAGGAGGGGGTGACATAACATTATGACGTTGATCGCATTAAAAAAATAGTATCTTCGCTGCATTTGAAACATTTGGAAATGCCATATATCTTGAAATAGAATGTTGTACAGTACAACAAAAGACATCTTACAACATGTGCGTAAGAAAGACTTACTTAACCCTATTCCCGCCGGGGGGGGGGGGGCATTTTTGCCCCCCCCCCTTGACGTTTCGCGTAAATATTCCGCAACGCGTGATGCTCTCGCCGCGACATTCTATGACTTTTTTCTTTCAAGTATTGCGCAACTTTTGAGACCAAATTTGTCGCTTCTGGACATACCGTTTTGAAGCCACGCCCCTTTGAAAAAAAAAATCGTCGAAGCAAAAATTGCTCAAAAACATGATTTTGGGTACAAAAAATAAATTGTGTTATTGCAATTAATTCATATAAAAATAAATATTTTTACTTTCAATGGCTGATGATTTATTTCAGCCTGATTATGCTTTAAAAAGTTTCTACGACAAATTTTGGAAAAAAAAAAACAACAAAAAGTAAAAAACAGAAATACATAAGAAATTCAATCAACAATAAAATACATAAGAAATAGTTATGAAGCCGAATTTTTGCTTCAATATTATTGTTGAGGATATTGAAAAGAATATGTTCACCAGAAATTTGGAGTCTTAGAGCTTTGTTTTTTATTTATAGGCAAAAAAATGCATAAATTAGCATGAATTAATTAATATAAAATACATAAATGAAAATTTGAAAATCTAACTATAGAGTCTTGTAGATTACATTGGCCTCTACCTTAGTGCAAATTTTCGCGAGGATCGCGCGATCCAAGACCGAAATCTGAAGGGGGGGAAGCCTCCCCCCCCCCACCCCTCCATGCCGTGGTTTCAAGTCCCTCAAAAAACCCGGTGGGATTAGGATTGAAGGAAACCCAAACCGTGTGGATTTAGTGAAAGCAGCAACGGAATATATCAGTGAAAGTTTGAGGAAAATCGGACGATCGATGCAAAAGTTTTGGTGTTGGAACCACTGGATAATGAGACTGCAACCTTTTTTTATGCCTCCGCCACGAAGTGGTGCCGGAGGCATTATGTTTTCGGGTTGTCCGTCCGTCCGTCCTTCCGTCCGTCCGTCCGTCCGTCCGTCCTTCCGTCCGTCCGTAATGAATTTTGTGGACAGGGTAACTATCAAAACCTTTTGAGGTATCCTAATGAAACTTGGCATGTATGTGTATTAGGGGGTGAAGTTGTGCCTATCAACTTTTGGGTGCACATGCTCAGGTCAAAGGTCAAAAGGTCAAGGTCAAATACATAAAATTTCACTATTTCCATCATATCTATGCAATGCCTGAAGATTTTTTTTTTTACTTAGTGTATGAATGTATTACCCAATTAAGATTCTCTGGTGAAAGTTTGGGTCCTGAGGTCAAAGGTCAAAGGTCAAAAGGTCAAGTAGAAATATTAAAACTTCACCTTTTTTCTCTGTGCCTTGGAAATTGTTCAAGGTTTCTTCATGGAACATAGTATATATACATGTACTGACTGGCAGTGATTATCTAGCGAATTTAGGGTTCATGGGGTCAAAGGTCAGGGGTCAAAGGTCAAGGGCAACACTTCAAAAATTTACTATTTCCCTCATGTTTATGCAATGCCAGCAGGATTATTTTTTTGTAACACTTGGTGTATGCATGTATAACCTAATAGAGATTCTCTGGAATTTTTTCTTTTGTTTTTGCCTCAAAGGTCAAAAGGTCAAAGATCAAGTGAAAGTGCTGAACTAAGTTTTTCCTCCATATCTTGGAAGTGGCTCAAGTTATCTTGAAACGTACTACATATTTATGCATGTTCTGCCTGACAGTGATTATCTTATGAATCTTAGGGTCAAAAGCCAGATGAAAATGGTAACAATTTACTATTCAATACAGAAATTGCACTTTTTCTGCATATCATGAAAATTACTCAATGCATAAACGTATGAATGGGTCAAAGTCAAGTTAAAGTCCTTAAATCCCAAATACATGCTCTCCTATCCATCCAATTAAACCTAGGTCAAGGAAGGTGAACATTCAACACATTTATTTGTGACAAACTTGTCATTTTAATATTTTGCCAATTTTGTGAAAATGTTTTCACACATTGTCCACATGTACTATATAGACCTATTAGGAGAATCATGCATTATGGCGGAGGCATACCAGTCGCCAAAGCGACATTTCTAGTTTTTTAATCTTTTTTTTTTTTTCGTGTGAAATGTGAAACCCAATCCCACGTATATACCCCTTTTCCTGAATATTTCCATTCGAATTTGCAGATCCAAAATAATCAAAATTACTCGATGCGTAATGAGTCGTTGAAATTATGTTGTGATCCGATGTCCTTTAAAATGTATTCTTCTTAACAGGTCAAGACTTGTACATGTACACGTATGTATAATTTAAAAAAAAATGGACGTTGGAATGCATTCATTTTCATATTTCCTTTAGTGTTTTTTCTGCCAAAGAATCATAAGAGAGCGAGCTACGCCACTTTCCACTTCAACCCAGTAATGACAAGTGCAATGGACTGCTCACTGCACATTTTCTCGTTTGATTTCTTCTGATGTGCATCCTGGTATTCTGTGTCATTTTGTGTAACATATCCTATGGACCATGTTGTTGTTGTTGTTGTTGTTTGTTGATATTGTTGTTGTCGTCGTTGTCGTTCTTGTTGTTATCTGTGAATGTGCTATATTATTAGGCGTACCCGATCAAGCTGTCGTGTTTTTTTTTCCACGCCTCCTTCAATGTACCCATACTATATCATTGTACGATGTTTATATACATTGTATTTTCGTTGTCATCTTATGGTATTGAAGGAAATAAATATCACTCTGAACTTAAAGGTCTTGTTTACCTTTGGGAGCAGTGATTTAAAAGAAATGTTCAAGATATCACATTTGATGCATATGTGTAGGTCTGTTGTACCACAAAACACCCTACCATATAAAATTTGTTCATTAAAGCCTGAAATTTAAGGAGATATCAGTATTTTTTGTCCCCGCCGAACGAGTTCGAGCAGGGGACTATGAAACGGGCTCCGTACGTATGTGTGTCCGTGTGTCCGTGTGTCCGTGTGTCCGTCCGTGTGTCCGTGTGTCCGTGTGTCCGTCCGTGTGTCCGTGTGTCCGTCCGTGCGTCCGTGTGTGATCAAAATGTTCAAAATGCTACTCCTTCGCCATTTCTAACCCGATTTTGATTCTGTTTGCTTTATATGATAGCACTACATGAGAGCTTTGAAACTTGTATACAGAATTTCAGTTGTGACCTTTGACCTTGACCTTTGACCTATATTGTACATTTTGCTTCAAAATGCTACTCCTTCGCCATTTCTAACCCGATTTTGATTCCGTTTGCTTTATATGATGGCACTAGGTGAGGGCTTCAAAACTTCTACGCAGAATTTTGACCTTTGACTTCTTTGACCTTTGACCTTGATTTTTGACCTATATTGTACATTGCCTACAAAATGCTACTCCTTCGCCATTTCTAACCCGATTTCGATTCCGTTTGCTTTATGTGATGGCACTAGGTGAGGGCTTCAAAACTTCTACGCAGAATTTTGACCTTTGACTTCTTTGACCTTTGACCTTGATTTTTGACCTATATTGTACATTTTGCTACAAAATGCTACTCCTTCGCCATTTGTAACCCGATTTCAATTCCGTTTGCTTTAAGTGATGGCACTAGGTGAGGGCTTCAAAACTTCTACACAGAATTTTGACCTTTGACTTCTTTGACCTTTGACCTTGATTTTTGACCTGTATTGTACATTTTGCTACCAAATGCTACTCCTTCGCCATTTCTAACCCGATTTCGATTCTGTTTCCTTTATGTGATGGCACTAGGTGAGGGCTTCAAAACTTCTACACAGAATTTTGACCTTTGACTTCTTTGACCTTTGACCTTGATTTTTTTACCTATATTGTACATTGGCTACAAAATGCTACTCCTTCGCCATTTCTAACCCGATTTCGATTCCGTTTGCTTTATGTGATGGCACTAGGTGAGGGCTTCAAAACTTCTACATAGAATTTTGACCTTTGACTTCTTTGACCTTTGACCTTGATCTTTTTACCTATATTGTACATTTTGCTACTAAATGCTACTTCCGGCGGGGACATATATTACGCACCGCGTGATTTCTACTTTTCCTTGTTCCTCATCAAACCGTAACTGTAGACTGCTTAGTCTGGAAACATTTTTATTCTAATTATTGTACACATTTTGTGTATTTCAATATGTATGGATTCAAATTTTTACAGTGGTTGTTTCTATCCTTAACTCATATTTTAGAACTATTTTAAACCACTATAATGCTGGATTTTTGTTTCATCTACAAATGGCAGATTATGCCTTTAAACTTGAAATGCATTTTGTTTACCTATTGTACTTCTTACTTTTTCATATAAAATATTTGAGGGAAAAAAAAAAACCGAAAGTGAAATCTGAGTAAGTTGCCATTTACCTTAAATCTACCATCTTTTTTATGTCATTGTTATGAAATTTTTAACAGTTATAGCGTCATTAGGAACATCAGGATCCCCTTAAATCGGACAGAAGAGCTAAAGACATACAAGTACAAGCAAACACCTAGTTGATAAACAATGACGCTCCACAGGAATAAAGAAGACTGTGGTATATCATATTTAGGCCTGATTATGTATGTATATATATATATATATATATATATATATATATATATATATACACCTGTACATCCATCTCAAAACATGTGTACCTTCAACGTTGAAATCAGAAAGTTACGAAACCTTCTACAGGTTTTCACAGAACAGCTACAGATATTGACCCCAGGTCCCCAAGCACAGGTGTACATGAGGTAATGATTTTTTCGTCTCACAACTCTCCAACTAACATTATATTTATATCTAAATCTATTGTATAAAGTCATTATTTCTCTTGAGATTTGATCAGCTGAACCCTCTCAGCCATTAAAAAGCAGTCATTAGATGTTTTATAAGCCATCGTATTGCACTCCATGTGAAAAGAGGTCATTAATTATAATTTGAGAAAGCGAATGAGAGATTTGCTTATTGATGATTAAAAGCACCACATCGAATTTGCCTTTGTACTTGTGACCAGTATTAAAGTGTTGTGGAAATTTGGGAAGCTTAACAATTCCGTAACCTTCCTTGCTCATGTCCGTTTCGAAAGGAAAGGGTGTTGTTTGTTTGTCTGATTTCACGCTGAAATGGAGTAGATAGGCAATAGCGAGAAAACAGATAAGCATGTAAAGAATAGAGTGGCTTCTGTGAGCAAACTCTTCTATTTCCTTATACACGCTTGTTTTTCCACTGGGATATTTATTATTCTGTATCAAACATATAATATATTCATCGAAACACATATTACATTATGATATTGCTAACAAAGCACTTTGTAAAACAGGCAATGAAATGTCGTGACTCAGAACATCATAATAGGCCTTCGTATGAACACTTGCAGCTTGTGATTATTTCTTGCGATAATTTTTTTTTTCGTTTTTATTATATTCCCTAATGCTATCTTTACATGAATGAAAATGAGGTATAATTATTCTTATTTTACAGTCATACGTTTCCTTACTTCAGTGCTGAATTACTGATACCAGTAAAACCAAAAACATGTGTAATTTATTTTCCGTCGTAAAATTAATTTCTAAACCCGCATTATTATCAATCCATTCTCTTACTTCAGTCTATAATGTATCAACATATTGGCTCGCACTCAAGAAATGTTTTGGAGTTTCTACGTACACATTACAAAACGATTTCCTTATGAAATCATTAAGGGTTAACCTATTTTTAAAATTCGTTTTGTCAGGTTTTTTTTTCGAACAAATTGTTATAAGCATCTGATTGGCTGAGAGCAAATTTTCCGACGAATTTGTCGGACAAATCGCTTCGTGATATGGCCGCCTGGTTTGTTTATTTGTTTATTTGTTTATTTGTTTATCTGTTTGTTTGTTTGTTTGTTTGTTTGTTTGTTTGCTTGTGTCTTTCTGGAAATACATACACTCCCGTTATAACGAACACGGTTATGACGAAATTCCGGTTACAACGAAGTAAAATTTCAGGCCTCAACATTATCCACTCTATGTATTTTATTGTTTATTTGTTACAACGAAATTTCGATATAACGAAAGAAAACTGCCGGTCCCGAGGACTTCGTTATAACGGGAGTCTATACTGTACACTGTATTGCCTTTAATATGACGAGACAGAGGGAGGGGAAGATCAAAACGTCATCTCAATGTGATACCAATAAGGCCCTGGCATTGTGACGTTTGCAGTAATCCCGTTCCCGTGTCTCGCCCAAAGCCCCGTCACTGAATTATGGAAATTACTCCATGAAATATTTGCGCTGTTGAACTTACAAATTCTGAACTTTTCCCCCAGATATTGCGCTGTTTGGGAAGGAAATGGAATGTCCGATTCCCGTCTTTGTCTGACAGAAGTTGATTGGGCGCGTTTTCATATCCAGCAGACAGGAGATGAATTTAGCCCTGTCTGAAAAAGTCCTTCGTTCTGCCCTCCCATTCATGTCTGGCTTGTCGATTACTGAATGGAAATACACGGATGAAAGTTTGGCTAAAATTTCTCTTTGTTGACTTCCGCTCTCGAGATGCCATCTACAAAGGCTCAAGAAAATAAATCAAAGGAAGTTAAGGCGTGATATTGTGATGAAAAGACTTGCACGATTACCTTTCGGTAATGGTAACTACATGGCTTACTGATTTACCTGTGAACAGTTCTGGACATTTTGCTTGAATCGCAAGAATTGAATGGAACAATAATATTCATACAATATTTCACACCTTAAAAGCCGACACTAACTTGTAAAAATACACACAAACACACACACAAAGACATTTTAGGACCAAAGAGATAACACCGAAGACAGTGGAACATCCCCTTAACACCCTTTCGAGGCGCCTCAGGCATAATGGTGCCATTAAGGTGACAAACAACTCTCAAATGCCTCTGAATCCAGGAATTTTAAATTTGATTTTTTTTTTTTTTCAGACGCTCAGATTTCGGTGTGGAAAAAAAAAAAAAGTGCACCCGCATCTCGGAAATGATCGCTGTGAACTTTACAGTTGTACAACACAATATACGCCCACGCCACCAATTTGTGGGCAAAATCATCACCTCCCTGTTTTTACACATCGAATAAATCAAGTAAGATAACCCACAAATTCCACCAAAGTTACAGTCAACTGTCTTCACACAAACGCAGTATTGTATACTCTAAATAAAATAACGACCTGTAGCTCTCCTCGGACAACTCTAACCATGGACCTAACATGCTCCAACACAGATAGCTCTTTAGATCCCAGGGGAAATTTGTTGAAAAAAAAAAATGATCATCTTATGCTCATTAAATTGTCAACTCTTAATTTTATATCATATCCTTTATGGGAGAAAGACTAGATAATATTGATTAAAGTAGTTAAACCAGCATATTTTTTTTAAACATATTATGTTGCCAATTTCAGGATCAATCAAATTAAGCAATTAAGAGGCTATTGACAACTTCGCAAGCAAAACAATACTGTACATGGACAACAAAATGGCTTCAATGGGGATCATTTTTTTCCTACATAACAAAAATTGTACAAATTCTGATGAAAAGATAAAGAACCAAACCAGCGAAATATGGTTCATGGGACTTGATGGCCCGAATTCACGAAGGTGGTACAAATGAAACCATGGTTTAAACAGGGAGGTGTTTTGTCTCACCTCCCTGGTTTAAACCATGGACAAAAACCAAGGAGCGCCAAGTGTCGCACGGAATATTTCGTTACGAAATTGGTCATTTCGTCGACAAAATGACCGTTTCGTTAACGAAATTATCATTTCGTGGACGAAATATTCATTTAGTTACAAAATGTTGTCATTTTGTTACAAAATAATCATTTCATCGACGAAATTACTGATTTCGTAACGAAATATTCAATGCGACACTTGGCGCTCCATGGCTTTTGTCCATTTAAACCATGGTTTCATTTGTACATGTACCACCTTCGTGAATTCGGGCCATTGAGTGTATTGCATGGCGAGAATTGTCATAATGCAGTGTGGTTCAATATTCACCTGACTGGCTTTTCTCGCCAAAGTGGAAAACTAACTGAACATAGAAACATGTACAAAGATGCGCAGATTGCTGGGAAATCACTCTTATTTCATTTTTGTGTGGAATAAAGACTCTGACATTATCCCTGATGTTAGCATGAGAGAGGGAGTCTCATCAGTGATTTTCGTGCCCGCTTTATACAGTCAAAGAGACACAGAAGCAGGACAGGTATGTACATGTATAGACACACACGTATTGTTTGAGCAAGGAGCTTTGAAGCTCCTTGGTTTGAGTTGGGACATGCAGTAGGGAGGTGGAAGAGGGACGGAGAGCTAGCTGGATGGCTGGATAGATAGATATAGGCAGGGAGGAGCGACAGGTGCACTGGACGGTATAACCAAGGAGGTACTAGGCGAGCTGTACCCCCTTGGTATGCCTGGGTCCCCTTCTTTTTACTTTGTATGCTAGTAGGTTGTTCCATGAAATCCAACACAAATTCCCAGAAGTAAATCATACCTATGCGGATGATACACAGCTGTACATATCTTTTTCACCTACTGCAGCAGATGAGAATTATACTGTGTCCATTATAGAGCGATGTATTGTGCATCTTCACAAATGGTTATTATCCAACAATCTTCTACTTAATGATAAGAAAACCGAATTTGTAATATGTGGCACTCAACAGGAAGTTTCAAAATTACGCACTGAAAGCCTGAAAGTGATTGATGTTGATATTTATCCTGTTGATTCTGCACGGAATCTGGGAGTGTGGTTTGATTCACGCCTAGCTTTTGACAGACATATCTCTGAAGTATGTAAAAATTCATTTTATCATTTGTTTAATATTGCACATATTCGGAAGCATTTGACACGGGAAAGTACTGAAAAAATCATCCATGCGTTTGTCACAAGCAGATTGGATTATTGTAACAGTTTATTTTATGGCTTACCTGATAATCAGTTAAGTAAACTACAAAGGGTGCAAAATGCATGTGCTAGATTAGTTTGTGATTCTCCTCGTTTTTCTCATTGTCGTCCATTACTGCGTGCATTACATTGGTTGCCTGTAAAGCAGAGAATCATATTTAAAACTCTGCTAATTCTATATAGAGCTATTCATGGTACAGCACCAGTGTACATACAGGAACTTGTAGAGTTAAAAACATCATTTCAAACATTTTATCATCTTCGAAGTTCACGGGATCAAACATTATTAAAAAATCCATCGGGGAAATCAAAAGTTACTCTTGGTGACAGAGCATTTTTGTACGCTGCACCAAAATTATGGAATAATCTCCCTTTGTTTGTAAGACAAGCAGTTACAATTAATGAGTTCAAGGCCAGGTTAAAAAGTCATCTCTTGAAGTAGTGTATTTTCTGTTAGAATTTCTTGTATGCATGTCATTTTGTAATGCGCAGTAGAGTATATCATTATAGTAGCTGCGCAATATAAATGTCCTTTTATTATTATTATCATTGTGTAACTAGTCGGATAGATACATCGAGATACAGGTGTGTAGCTACAGACGGATGGGTGGATAGATAGATAGGCAGAACGAGGCGACTTCGTCGAGGGAGGAGCCACCGATTACTGGACAGTAGTATAACGAGACGGATAGATACATCGAGATACAGGTGTGTGGATACACAGACAAGTATGCGACTGACCAGGGAGGGACCTCCCTGGACTGACACACAAATGGATGGGTGGATGGATGGATGGATGGATGGATGGATGGATGGATGGATAGACGAATGGATAGATAAATTAGATTGGACGAAAGGATGGCAATACATAAGAAGGTACAAACAGGAAGAGAGACGCAGGGAAAAAAAAACGCTAAAGGAAGAGGGAAAAAGGTCCTTCCAATTCATTAACTTGTCTGCCTCTTGCCTAATGAGTCTGCCAAAAGTTCAGCTCGTCGTTGTCGTACTTTGTGAACCTGGGCGTAGTCAGTAATGCTTCAATAGCAGTAACTTCGACTTCTCCGTTCTTCCGTCTTAAATAGCGCCACGTTCTTCGGGTCTGCGAGCTCCAACAAACATTCAAAAATATATAACGAACCCACTTTTGTGCTACAAGGAGACAGATAATGAATATAGACTTAAATTAATGTTATCCTCTTGATTTTTAGATGTATATGTATATGGTATAAAATGATTCATCAATACAAATTTCCTCTCTAACAAATGGAAAAAAGAAAAAAACACTGACTGCATCGGCTACTTTTGGTGTGAAAATTACAGTGCAAGAATTTCAATAAATACGCAGTTCACAAAAACCAAAGCTGCATCGTTCAGGTATTCTGGTCACCTTTACACATTAAAGCTGGAAACATGGGCGTAAATCCCGGGGGGGGGGGGATGGGGGGATATATCCCCCCTGAAATGGAGGAGGGGGGGGGATGGCCTGTACAATCATCCCCCCCCCCTGAAATTTGAGGAAAAAATGGAGGAACAGAAATGTGCTTTTATCAATATTGACATATTTTTATTGAAAGGCCCGCCTTCAGAGAGGTAACAGAGCTGAACAGTATTCCATCTTGTTGTAGGTAATGTAAACATAATTTTCTCAAGCGCGCGCTCGCTCGCTTCGCTCGCTCGCGAAGAAAGTATTATCGACATTTTATGGTCCAGACGTTGACAACGTCAAATAGCACAGGCTTACATGTAAACATACTATGACGCGAGCAACTTGGGACCATCTGCAAATTGTGTACGAAAACAAACAAACAAACAATAACTAAAACCATACCGCCATAATTGAACCCCCCTCCATTTCCTGAATTATTCCTGAAACGATGACGACTCTGATACATCTATGGGCATACCCAGGGATGATCAGGGGCGTCGAATCTATCTCGGGGAGGGGGAGGCAAAGAGGCATTTGTCCCACCCCTGCGGAAGTGTTGGGGCAGAAAAGTCATTTGTCCCCCAAGCAATTCCCAAGATAAGGACAAATCTCGAACTTTCTTTGTGGAAAATTGTCCAAATACCGCCAGAACTATGCACCAGATTTCGTTGAATTGCAATCATAAGCATGCAAAAGCTTCGCTACTGGATCCCTTTCGATAGATTTTGAACACTTTTGAGATTGACGTATTTCCTAGTATTTTATCAAAGAGCGTGCAGCAGATCTTTCACTTACAAAAGCTCCCTCATATGCAGAGGCGTCGATGGGGGGGGGGGGATGGTACCCCATAAAAGTATTGGGGACAAACATATCATTTTGCTCCTCGTAACTCCCGAGATGTGGAAATGTTCTTACTTTTTTGATAGAAAACTGTCTAAATATTTCATCCAAAGATGGCTGAATTTCAATTCTACAAAATAATACAAAATCTCCCTCGTGTAAGAGGGTTAGGCCTACCCCATGCCTCCTATAACCTCCCTGTTCAGTCCTTTCTACTTAATACACTTTAGATTAACATATTTTAAAATGTTTCATCTAAAGTGTGCACCAGGTATGTTACTTCAGTTTAGAAAAAAATTCAAAAGTTCCGTGGGTGGAGATATCTATAGATACCAACGGAGGGTTCCCCCCCCCCCAAAAAAAAAAAACCAACAAAACAAAACAAAACAAAACAAACAAAAAAACCTGATGTTGCTGCCAGTAAATGCCAGCAGTTGCGCCCGTTGCGCCCCTCTTAATTTCCAAAGCGAAAAAATAGCTACAAAAGGTGTTTTGGGACCGTAAAATGTCAAAATTTCCAAGCTCACTCGCTCGCATTTAATCGCAATGCTATTCTCCCGATGTTGCTGAAAGTTTTTGCCCACAGTTGCACCCGGTGCGCCCCCTTACTTTCCAAAGCGAAAATGTATAGCTACAAACGGTAGTTTTTGGACTTTAAATTGTCTAAATTTTCAAGCTCGCTCGCTTTGCTCGCTCGCATTTAATCGTTATGCCATTCTCCTGATGTTGCTGCCAGTAACTGCCAGCAGTTGCGCCCGGTGCGCCCCCCCCCCCCTTTAATTTCCAAGGCGAAAAAATAAAGCTACAAACGGTAGTTTTGCGACTGTAAAATGTCAAAATTTTCAAGATCGCTCGCTTCGCTCGCTCGCATTTAATCGTTATGCTATTCCCCTGATGTTGATGCCAGTAATTGCCAGCAGTTGCGCCCGGTGCGCCCCCCCCCCCCCCTCTTGATATCCAAAGCGATAAAAAATATAGCTACAAACGGCAGTTTTGGGACTGTAAAATGTCAAAATTTTCAAGCTCGCTCTCATTTAATCGCTATGCTATTCTCCTGATGTTGCTGCCAGTAATCGTCAGCAGTTGGGACCGGTGCGCCCCCCTTTACTTTCCAAAGCGAATAAGTATAGCTATACCACTTGAAACGGCAGTTTTGTGGTTTTAGAATGTCCAAATTTTCAAGCTCGTTCGCTTCGCTTCGCTCGCATTTAATCGTTATGCTATTCCCCTGATGTTCCTGCCAGTAACTGGCAGCAGTTACGCTCGTTGCGCCCCCTTAATTTCCAAAGCAAAAAATAGAGCTACAAACGGCAGTTTTGGGACTGTAATACATTATATGTCAAAATTTCAAGCTCGCTCGCTCCGGTCGCTCGCATTCAATCGCTATGCTATTCTCCCGATGTTGCTGCCAGTAATCGCCAGTAGGTGGGTCCGGTGCGCCCCCCCCCCCCCCCCCTTAATTTCCAAGGCGAATAAGTATAGCTACAAACGGCAGTTTTGTGGTTTTAGAATGTCAAAATTTCAAGCTCGTTCGCTCGCATTTAATCGTTATGCTATTCTCCTGATGTTGCTGCCAGTAACTGGCAGCAGTTACGCTCGTTGCGCCCCCCTTAATTTCCAAAGCAAAAAATAGAGCTACAAACGGCAGTTTTGGGACTGTAAAATGTGAAAATTTCAAGCTCTCTCGCTCTCCTCGCTCGCAGTTAATCGTTATGCCATTCTTCTGATGTTGTTGCCAGTAATTGCCAGCAGTTGCGCCCGATGCTACCCTCCCCTCCTTAATATCCAAAGCGAAAAAATATAGTTACAAACGGCAGTTTTTGGACTGTAAAATGTCAAAATTTTCAAGCTCGCTCGCTTCGCTCGCTCGCATTTAATCGTTATGCCAATCTCCTGATGTTGCTGCCGGTAATTGCCAGCAGTTGAGCCCGGTGCGCAACCCCTTTCGAAAGCGAAAAAATATAGCTACAAACGGCAGTTTTTGTACTGTGAAATGTCAAAATTTTCAACGCTCGCTCGCATTCAATTTTTATGCAATTCTCCTGATGTTGTTCCAAATAATTTGTTGTTTCACACCGTCATTCTAAAAAACTTACAAATGTTGCTCAATGACTGCGCTGTGGAATGTATGACATATCGTTATGTACTGTAGTCCCCATTAAGTTTGCAGACTGACAGCGCACGCACACACGCGCACACACACACACACATACACTCGCAAGCACGCATAAGCATACACACCCTCAAAATTACTTTTCCACGAGGTGCCCCCCTAATGTCTTGACCCATGGTACGCCACTGTGTGTGTGTGAGAGTGTGTGCGTGTGTGTGTGTGTGTGCGTGTTGAGGGGGGGGGGTGGGGGCACCAAGCTTCTCCACCCCACCCCTCCCAAGGCTGCGCCTGTCCAGTTATGGGCTTGTAATCGTGGTGATGGTGACTATCGCCGATCATCCCCCCCCCCCCACTCCTCAGTACGGATTTACGCCGTTGGCTGGAAAATAACTATTTCCCACAGAAATGGCAAATGCCTCGAGAAAGGGTAAACATACTGAACGTGTAACCTTCGTAATCAATATTAGCTAATAATTAATTTGCTGTGATTTTAGAGTACCAATCAAACTTACTGGAAAACATTTGTCCCATTTTGCATTTTCAATTTCATACTTATACATCAAAACATTGATTGACTGTTATGATATAACATAAGTTCTGTACTCTTTTTCTCCAAACGATTGTGCACGCATGATGTTTATGCAAGCTGTGCCTAATACATAATGTTTCTAGATATGAGACTGAAGATTGCTGGCTTTTCAGTTCAAATATTATCGTGTTATTGTTGATATCAAAATTCCTTCTGCATTCATCCTTTCTTTCCTCTCATTTTCCCCTCTCTTCCTCTCATCCGCGCGCGCTCGCACACACACAGACACACACAGACACACACAGACACAGACACACACACATACACACACACACTCCCCCTCCCCCTCCCCCTCCCCACCCCCTCCCTCTCTTTCTTTCATCCTGTCTGTTACTGTTTGGTCGTCAGTCGCACTACCGTGGAGTTCCTTTTTTATTGACGAGCATCGATCTGATGGCTAAAAAAAAAAAAGAAAAAAAAAAGGATAAGACTTTTCAGAGGTTTCACACCTCCAGACAGTCATGTCAGGACTGTTACTGCTGCTTCCACTGGCCATCCAGGGAGATCACCTCTCTGGTCCATTGATCTAACCTCATCTGTCGTTTTCGCCTATGAAAAGATCTTCTAGATCGATGACGAATTGTATTGGCGGCTTTTGGTCCCTGGCGAAAGGAATACGAGAATGAATACCTGGGGAAGCTGTTCCGATGGTTCCGATGAGATCGCCACAAGGAGGTGAGACAACTCACCTCTCTCGTATCATCGTATACGTCCCCGATACTTGGAAGAATGAGGTCTCTCCCTCTTCCCTGGTAGCAATATTGTAACGCCTTAATCAACCTATACAATGTATACAGATGTATATCATAACTGAAGGTTGTTCCACATCTACCAGCCCGCCCGAGGTCCCGCCCATTAATCCACCCACCTCCCCCTCGGCTACTCCCCCCTGTCACCACCGTGTCCACTGCCCGGTGACGAAAATTCAAGTAGACAGTCAAAACCCTCTCATCAGCAGTTCAGGAAATAATATTATTTCGAGATCATACGCGATTTAGAGGCTATTTACCTGCAGACCCGGTTGTGCTGCTCGTTCCAATCGGTCTCAGATCACTCCACCCCCACCCACCTCCCCTCCCCCGGTATCCACAAGACAAAGTCCCAGAGGGCACGCTGCCACGATTGGGCGCCCGACATTAGCCACAAGGGGAAATGTTGTTTTCTCCTTTGGGTTAATCCCACAAGTTTAGCATGGAATTACGCCATGGGAGAATTTCCACGAGATTGATAAAAATCAAGGAGGAGTCTAATTAAGCAGGGGTTTATATCTGTAAAATATGCTCTCTCTTTTTCGTGTCTCTTTCCTTCTCTCTCTTTCATCCTCCCTCTCTCTTTGGAAATGATGTTATTGACCTCCGGGCGTTAAGGCGACGAATTTAGTAACGTTATCGCCGCAATCTTTATTGATATAGTAAAGTAATACGACCGTGAAACTACCGTGCACTTTCGATCACGTTCCTTACACTTTTGAAGAATAAACCACTTTGACACTTCTTAAGTATGCTGTTCCTCTCTCCCTGTATCGATTAAGTAATTAGAATAATAATGGCATGTTTAAAAACGCCTTTGTAAAGCCAGGAAGTACGCTTCTCATCGAAACCATCCACGAGACTGATTTGGCTACAGATAGATTTGGCAAGCGACATCAAAATAAGAGTTCTTAGTTCTTAGATTAAGTCGTTGATAATAATATGATACATCACTGGGCTGATGATCTCGCAGTTATGGCATGTGACTTTATGATTGAAATATCGACAAAATGCTATTAAACTTTCTTGTATACATGGATCCTTAGCCGAACATTCTTGAAGTTTGGAGAGGAAATGATTTGAAGTTTGTTTCGACCCATCAATGCTCTCCTTGAGAGCTAACTAGTAGAGTTCTTACTCCTGTCGCGTGAATCTCCATACACCTGACTCACAAACCACACCAACAAACGGCAGAATGCTATGTCAAGAAGTTTTTGAGGCTTGGTTCACTTTTGTAATTTTTTGTTTTTCAGGGGGTTCGTTTCGCTCTTTCCTTCATACCGATGTAATCTGAATAAAGAACATCATTATTCCAGATCTATGATTACCTAGTCTTATTTTTATGAGAACTTTCACCTTCTTGCCCCTGCTACAATATCGTGTATGTACGCAATATATGATGCATTTATTAATGTGATGATAAACTATGGTTCATCAAGTAATCTCTGTCATTCCTCATTGATTCACACCGCGCTGGACGAAATGATTGACGGAACATTCAATTCACATCACAATGAAGCAAGCACCGTCATTGCAATGAACAACACAATTATCATCTCCACACAGAATCGTACGTGCTGTAGGGCCTGCCGTTGCTTTTCGTTTCGTTTTCGTTTCGTTTTATTTCATTTCAAACTCATATGATTACAACATTTCATGAATATACACATAGAAATACTAATGATACAACAATGCAATGAAAAAACAAACTATAAGCATTGATACAATTTTTTAAATTTCAAGACAAGCACACATTTTGTTGTGACAAGGGAAAGCTCTTTTCAGAACTGTCATTATACCAACATATAGATGAGTCCAGGGATTGGTCCTACCAGAACCGTAGCATTCGTTTTCTGAAGTTCAGTTTAGTAATTCACTAACATTTTAGTGTTGTCATTCACCCGTGGAGACAGGTTGACGTCTCGTCTGTACATGGACCTCCATGGTCTGTCTACCCAAGGTGGTCTATCCCACAAAGAAGGCAGCGAAAACCTCAGTCTTCCTCTAAAGAAAATACAACTGTGGGCGTAAGCGTTATGGTAAGCCTAGATCAACAACGACAACAAAAACAACAACAACTGAGCAGTGCCACGTTGGGTGTTTGAATCGAAATTACTTTTATTTTCATTCATTTCATTTCATTTCACACATGCATGTTCACATGCATGTTTTTGTTTTTTTTTCATTTCCAATCAAACACAGGTAATACACTTTGACATGATGACATATATTGGAACATAATAATACACATTGGTTCTTAAAAGAACTTCATGGAAATGAAAATTTAGGGGCTGCTAAAAAGCGAACTTGTAGAGTGCAGTCCCCTCACTTACGTTACATTACTACAATGCATTAATTATATATGACTTTATAACACAATACAACGATACATGTACCGTACAAGCTAATCATTGAAAGTATACAGTTTTCATTCAATCGAATCCCGTTGAAATAATCTTTTTTTGTTTGTTATTGACAAGCACTAATGGGTTGAATGCCTGTTTAAGCCGTTCTACTGGTATTTAGTGAAACAACAACAGCATCAAACAAGTATGAATTAAGAGTTATAATGAATTAGGTTTTGCTTGTTTTGTTTTGATTGTTTTTGTTTTGTTTTGTTTTGCTTTGTTTTGTTTTGTTTTTGTTTTGTTTTGCTTTGCTTTGTTTTGTTTTGTTTTGTTTGGATGGGATATACTTGTAAATATCCGAAATGAAGTAATTTGTGTCAGCAAAACATCAAAGTGTCCCTGGTAGCTCCAGCAGAGTTTTGCCTGTGGAGCTGCTATCTCAGTAGAATCTGCACCGATATCAATACTTCAGCGTTGTTTCCTAGTTTTCCTGATAATGATAGAATACATACAAACCAACTGAAGACTCAGGACCTTCTTTGTAGTGGTCGATGATCTAGAACAAGGTGTCTTTCATGGTCTAGAGTCAGACGATGAAGGAAATGACAGTTCGTGACGCGTGTAAAACCATCTTTACGTTACGCATGCGACGTCGAAAGCAGGAGTGTGATCAAATCAGTTCGTCTGTTGTTCCCAAAAGATGTCGCGTTAATAGACGACGAGCGAACATCCGTTTGCCAATCAAATCTTTATTATCATCCGATTTCTCTTCATATCCTGTGTTCTGTTGAATTTCCTTCAATAAACTTGGTCGAAATGAAATGTTTGATTGCAACACGGGCTAGGGGCCATTTTCAATCATTTCAAAGTTCGTCCACCATCAGATAGAGCAAAGTAAAAACCTTCCCAGTCATACCTTACTTGGGCGGTAATTCGGCTCAGTTGGTAGGGCGTCTGCCTCCAGATCCAAAGGACCCGGGTTCGATTCCCGAGTCTCTCTGAGCAATGTTGTGTGCAATCAGGGAGGTGAGAAGAATAGTTCGTCTCACCTTCTTGGTGTAATCATACCGTCCCCTCTAATAACAGGCAAAACACTCTGTCTCTTGGATAAGATCCCGCTTCATTCATTCATCGGAAGGAGCAGGCCAGCAGGGTGTATAACCCGGTGAAGTGTGGTCTCGCCTCACATCAAACTGGACCCCATGCATGGAAGACCAGCTAGTGCAGCTGAATATAGGCTATCCAGCCATCTTCTCAGATGGAAAAATGAAACAAACAAGCTTGTTACAAGATAATAACATGGGGTATTTTTGAAGTTTCGATTAAAAAGATCCCATATTTTCTTACTATTTTCGTTGCTTTTTTTTGTGGTAACTTTAAGCGCAGATATCCCAAATGAACAAGAATAGAGTTATTTCGTTTTGGTATCAAACTCTTAAAATCTACAAATATCTGAGGTACCCCCCCCCCCCCCTCCTAGTCTTCAGTACGACTGATAAGTTTCGCTTTTTGGCCAGTGCCAGGTACGGAGAGTTGTATTGCTGTTTGCCATGGTAACGTGCTTGTGGCAAAGTAATCACGGTTTTTATTGTGGTGTTGAAGAATGCTTGTACGCACGCATTAAACCTGCCACTTTCCCATTCACTCTCAAAAAGTGAGAGTTCACCACTCGTTTTCTTGCGAAATGGAAAACCGTTTGAATATGCATCATTTACCACATGAAATCAAGTGCCGAAAATCTAATTACAATAATGTAGATTCTGTAATTTCCCTATCCAGGCTAAGGGGATTGAAAAGTCATCGCAACCTCCTACCAAATTGAGAAAAGAAGCTCACTGATACGACCGAAAACTTTCTAGCTAACGCTATATTTGACTCATCCGATAATCGGCTTCCATGACCACTTTCCTTTCTCCAATTTTATCTTCGCTAAGATCAGTAGCTTAAGTGAAACTCTGGGTATACAAGTTGACCATGATAAACTCGTTGTCCGACATGAAATAAAGAGAGAACAACAAAACAGTGATAAATTCGTTTTAGATGGGACAAACTATGAAAAAGTAGTGGAGCGTCAGCATTTCACATGTTTTCGCAAAACATCAGTATATCCAAATTAATCGACGCTGATGTCTCTCCCATACAGATTCTCAATGACTAACACTCTAACCATGTGAAGTACATAAGTAAATTTAAATATATACGTATACATAATTTTGAATTGTTATGAAATCATTCAAGTGGCTGTGATTTGAAATGAGTCAGTCAAACTGACATTATAATAGACTTGTTGTAGTTGCTTAATTTTCGACAAAGAAGACGTTTTACAGTATACTTTTTTTAAATCATTACGAGTTGCGGGGTGATGACATCATTGTCACATTCGAATTGCATACCCTACTGTGGCTGATAGTAAGTCCTACTTGTTCGCGAAAACGTGACATTGTGCAACCTCGGGATTTCATAAGCCTTTTGTGTGTCCAATTCTGATGACACTATCTATATCCTGTTCAACTTGTTCTGGGTCCACCTATAAAGATAGGCCCGAATTCTCAAAGCTGGAATAACTATTCCGCGGAATAGTTATTCCGGGGAATAAGTTATTCCACATTATTGAGAATAGATTCCGGGGAATAAATCGCGTCATTTTACGTCGCAAGGGCCTGATTTGCATAAGAGGCGTAATAAATAAATCGGCGGAATAAGCCGTGTAATAAGTTATTCCACCTTTGAGAATTCGGGCCATAGAGTATAGGCCTTAGTTTCCCTTTAATGTTGATCTGTCGGCCAGCATAAATCTATGCTACGTTTTCGTTAGCGTTAATGCGTTTCCCACGATGAAGGTTTATTGTAAATCATATTTCTTTCGATTGGACGATGACAAGGTTACCGACAGGTCTATCATAATGAAGTGATCTGTGGCGATATATTTTTTTCTATAAGTTTGAGAGTTTGCCTCCAGAAAATAGTCAGTATTTGAAAGTTGATAAGAGATGTGGGGGAACAAAATGGGGTTGCAACGGAGGTGTGCGGGGCGAGACATTGTGGTTTGATCGTCGTCCCTGTTGCTATGGAGATGCTGCAAATGATTAATCCTATATAGGAGTAAAGTGTGACGATAGGCATTCCGAGGGAACGATATGAATTGCCTTCTCAACCTAGCACGTATGGACACAGGTGTAGCTATCGTGTAATGTACTCCAAGAAACAGCCTGGCAAGTGCAGACGAAAACAGAGATACTCCAGTACAAAGAGATAATCGGATTTTCACGAATTCTTATGCATACGCAACTCGTCTGTTTTCTTTGAACTTCGCCTGTTCCACCTCCCTGGTTATACCTATAACAACTTGATTTTTCAAATTCATGATTCTCTTCCGCCGAGATGTTTTCTTTGCAACTGATTGACAAATTGCCCTACATCGACGTAAATAAGCACTGAATTGATCAGTGTTTTAGTAGTAGCCATGATAAAAAGGTATGTACGCCCATGATTTTTTATCATGGCTACTACTAAAACACTGATCAATTCAGTGCTTATTTACGTCGATGTAGGGCAATTTGTCAATCAGTTGCAAAGAAAACATCTCGACGGAAGAGAATCATGAATTTGAATAACAAAGCAGTACCCGCTGCATGCTGTAAGGATTAGAACCAACACTTGCTTTCGGGCGAAAGCTCGGTGGTCTAGTGGAGATGACGCCTGTCCGGTGATCAGGAGGTCGTTGGTTCAAATCCTGCTCGAGTATGTACGCCCATGATTTTTTATCATGGCTACTACTAAAACACTGATCAATTCAGTGCTTATTTACGTCGATGTAAGCCAATTTGTCAATCAGTTGCAAACAACTTGATTCTTTGCTTTCCAGAAATAGATTTCGATACTGCAAACAATGTTTAATGATCAATTCATTCCTAATGGTTTTACTCATTAAGTATTACCCGTCAGAGATGAAGAAAGTATATACAAACAGAGGTGCATATAACTTCATCCCTGAAATCATTTTAAGTAAAATGCGCTAAATTGTCCCTTTTCTTATTCGTCATGATCCTCCAATCGGCATTTAGAGCATCATGTGCCAAAGTGCAGATCGAAACTGTGGTCTGTGAGTCGTCTGCGTGTTGCTGTTTTATGTGGGAAAATAACATTACGTACCCAGTCCTCTGCAGTATTTTCCAGCTACAGAGATATCAAGAAGTCAGGAATCTTATGTCACTGCTCTGCAGATAGCCATGAACTGTACGCGGAATGCTTTATTCATTATCTTGAGAATATTCTGTGAAACAACGAAGAATCCGTCTGTGTGTACACGTTGGATATCCTGTACTTCAACTCTACATCTAAATTTCGACGGTAAAGACAAACCATTTGTTGTCATGATTACTTTGTACACTATCTACTTTTCCTTTATATCTCCCTCCTTCTCTTCTCCCACTCTCTTTTCCCTCTGTCCCTATATGTTTCCTCTTTCTCTTTCCACCACTTTCCTCTCTCTCTTTCTCTCTCTTGTCAGACCACGCCCATTTCCTGACTGCCAAGACATCCCCAAGCTCCCCGCGCCACAAATCAAATGTTGCATCTGAAGGAAAGATTTGACCATATTACGATGGAGCTACTTCCATGGTTTGACCATGGACCTCCAACGAAACGGTTTGACGAAGGAGGTACGGTAGGCCTCCTTGGTTTGAGGGAGAAATCCTATTCGTGTCTTCCCCGAAGTCATGGTTGTTTCCTGGTTTAGAGCTTAATCTGAGGTCGTTTTCCTTTTCATCCCGTCTTCCTCTCTATGTCTTTCTGTCTCTGTCTCTCTCATATAAACTCTTTGTGTGTGTGTGTGTGTGTGTGTAGGTGTGTGTGTGTGTGTGTGTGTGTGTGTGTAAATGTGTAGATATCCTTCCTATGTCACTTTAAGACCGTATACATCTCTTAATCATTGACATCATTTCTCAGTTATCATTCATTTAAAATATCAAAGCAGAATGAATTTCTACGTGAATTACAAATCATTGCCATAGAACAATCAAAACAACAAAAAAAAAAAAAAAAAAAAAAAACTACACACCGGTACAGATGGTAAGATATGCATTGGTACATGCGATTAGATGATTAGGAACAGAAGACGCAGCTTAAATTTCGTGTGTCACGCTGAATGCAAAATACAGTTTCTTCACTCTTGCGTGATATCTACTTTCTATTTGGTAATGTTATGTTTGTGCAGCTTAGATATTTTCCCTAAATCATGACAATACACGGCTAAGATTAGTAAGAAGACCATGAAACATGAAATGCTCTTATTTCGCTTGTCAATCAGCAGAATTTCCCGCCTGAAACTTCGCGGCGATGCCAAGTTTCCATGGCAGGTCGTATTTTAGGGAAAACGCACGAGTTTTTCGTTAAGTTTGTGTCTGGTCTACGTGGGATATAGGTGAACTCATCCATCAATGTCTTCGGACAAGTCAAGTCGAAGAGCGATCAGAGAGGATCGTGGGATGCATTCGTCTAAAAATGATAAAATAACAATAATGTGGCGATGCCATCCCGTTTTTACGATCGTCACGCTGACATCTCAGTCACATTTTCGACGGTGTTGACAGATTGTGGTACTTCTTTGGTCCTCGCCTGAGCTCTTTACGATTTATGCGCTTTAAGGCGCCATCTACAAAGAAGAATTTAGAGACGTACGCTTGATGTTCCGACCTATTTGCACCTGGTTTCGATTCGATAACAAGCCATAAGAGTTTAAACATACATCTCTCCTACCAGGTGTTACGGATACTTTATACGCTATTATCCAGGGTAAACTCTAATACAATGGCCTAGGGGCTGAATAGCAACTGGAATCATACCCTCATAAATATGTATGTTTTATGGAAAGGCCTGCGTTTGTAAATGACAGTGCGATACTAATAATAACAATAACGTTTTATTTATCCAGGGTAGCCTCTTCAGTATTGCCACTGCTCTACCAGAGGGACCTGCAATATCTAGCGTTGCCAGGTACCCATTTATACATCTGGGTCGAGAGGGACATAGTGGCTAAGAACATCTTGTCCAAGGACCCTAAGCACTGGGCGGGAATCGAACTTGGGTCCTTCGATTGGGAGTCGAGAGTATAAAACTGAAGAAAACTACAAGGTGAATTTTACACCAACGAGAAGTCAGTCAAAATGTACTAAAATTTGCAGATAAACAAGAGTGCATCTCAATTCAAGATTGTGTGAAATTTTCATGAAACAGCTATCTTTGTCATATACGCTGATTATGCTAATAAGACGGGGCCCTGTCGTTATTGACTCGTAACTATATAGATGTAGAGTGTACAAACACGCAGCTCCTAATGTACATTCATAGTAATTTGGTGTCATGCCACGCATATTTGTTTTTCTACGTTCACGATGTTCACGATTTAACAAAGGGAGATGTATACATTGCATCAGAAATGCAAAAGTTCACAAACAACATCAGAACTTTGTCATCCTGAATGCAGAGACTCCAACTCTCCCGTTTTCAACGGGAGATTTCCCGCCGAAAACCCATTTTTGCAAAATCTCCCGTTCTCCCGTTTGAGACTTAATTTCTCCCGCCCTGGCTCAATGTCTCCCGTTGGAAAGGATTTCTTACTTATTGCTATCGTATGTTGCAAAAATAAGCCTTAGATAGCACCAGAGAGCATCTATAACCCTAGGAACTTCGCGCTTTGCACACATACACTAGATTGGAGTCTCCCGTCTGCTAGGGGTTTCAGGCGGGAGAATCTCCAGATCAGAAGGTGCTTGGGGTTGGAGTCTCTGTGAATGCGAGATTTCACCATGTCGACGGTATAAGGAAGAGGATCATCATACAGCTTCGTAACTCCTCCAGAATTTGAACATTGGCCGTGTATTTTCTTCGTGCTATGGGACATGACTGCAGTAAGAAGTTGTCATGGATTTTTTTTTTTCAAGTGAAAAGATCATTCTTATCACTTGTGTATGTTTGTTTTGTTTTGTTTTGAAAGTTAGTTTGTCCATTCTAAGGGCGTTTGACTTCTTGTTTGTTTGTTTGCTAGCTTGCTTGTTTTTGTTTGCTCGCTCATGATGTAAAGTCCGTTCGGCAGCAAATAGACGATGACATTGATCTTATTATGTCCTCTCTTTCACAAATACCACGGCTGGAAATAGAGCGTCAACGGAGCTTTCAAGCCCCACGTGGGAATCCATATCACCCTGTTATTTCATTCAAACATTATTCTAATCCTACGACGATGATGGGAAAAAGAGCTCGAGCTGGGCCTTCAATGCAAGTAATGATTCGACCATCCCCGCGCTGTGGGCTGGCCAATTAGGTCCATTTATGGAGGTTTCGCAAGGTCTCCGCAACAAAATGGGACTCGTGAAAATTCGATGACGGGGGTTGTGACCCGCGCGATTTTGAATCTCAATCCGCTGGTTAGTCACGGCAAAGACCTGTTGCCCATGACCATGTAACGAGTTGCGTCAGTTATCTAATTACCGCCCGCGCACCAGCTGGGCAATTGCGCAGAAATTGATTGCGCGAACCTGCGCGCTCGCTCAAGGCAGTTTAGCCGCCCGCTTGCCCAATTACGCGTGTCGCCTTGCAGTATGTTAGTCGGATGTCATTCATAACACGTAAGGAAAGTCTGTCTGTCGATCGAATGTTTCATAATGTGATTGACTTCTCTTTCTCTTCCTCAATTCACCAATTCCACCTCCATTCTCATCAAACATCCTTTATATTATCTGGATTATCGACAATCCTTTGAGGAGGACGTCGTTTCTTCGCTTTTCTTCTCTCTGCTCAAACTAGGAATATTGATTCGGACGATATCTGAAAATCTGTTGGTTAATTGTAGTCTTCGAATTTAACCGTTTCGTACTTTGTCGAATTGCAAGAAATGACAGAGATTTGTAAGTAAAATTGGCATTTCATGCGAGGAAATGTAGGACGATTTAATATAAGAAGTGATTCAATAATAAGTAAAAGGTCTACAAAACAATCATTACTGCGCTGACAGCGAATCGGGCATTTCTAAACACTAAGGTGTCTTATGCCCCCTAAACTCCACTTCAGTTGTCTGTTGTTAACATTAAAGTCCATGTTAACTGTTACAGACTACAAGAAGGTAATCAGCAATATCATGATGAGACCACCGGGACTTCTTCCGAGGATCTCAACTCTGAAAAACGGTGCTTTTAAAGAGAGAAGACATGATTGGCTTCTGTCATCACGTTTTCGGTTTCGTTCGGCAGTCTTCGTTCTCCAGGCGCAATTTTGATGAGCAGTACTTAAAAATCATCCAAAATAATGTCCGACGATGAGTGCTATTTTGGAATTTCGACGGCATTCGTTTCAGTAAATATTACAAAATGGCCGTGGTTTGGTAGGGTCCTGCACAAATTCTTTTATCGACATGTTCTTGTTCTATTTGTGTCTTCTTCTTCTTCGTCTTCTCTTTTGTAAAGGACATCGCAACATTACATGATCTGCACTTGGTGAGCCTGTCTAAGCGGGTGACACGACATTTGCTCCTACGACAAACGCTTCGGTCTTATTTTCTCCAAGCACTAAGGGCTATGTTTAGTTTGATGTGAAAATTAGGATTAGGGTTAGGGTTATGTTTGAGGGTAGAATTTATGTTTGGTTTAGTAGCGTGCAGATATGGGAGCAGTTGTAGCAGGAGCAAATGTCATGAAATCGTCTGCACGAGCTGTCATTAGGTGACTTGAAATGTTTTCATTCAAAATAATATATAAGAATCTAAATATTTTGAAACGAGATGAATGAAGCTTATCAAATAAAAAAAAAATAGCGATATGCATGTATTCTTAGTATTCAATGTGGAAGCGCCGTGGTATGGCGGATAAGGCTCTGGATTTGTAAACAGAAGGTCAGGGGTTCGAATCCTGCTCGGTGCCTTCATCCATCGACAATATCCCTCTTGGCCAACGTGTATAAATGGATATTAAACTGGCAATGCTGGGGTAATGATAATGGCAGTGCCATTTGGTTCATCCCACGAGCCCGACACCCACGAGCCATACGGCCCACGAGCCATCACGGCCCACGAGTCATACGACCCATGAGCTCGACATTGAACGGATTGTCCGATTTTCCTCAAACGCTCACTGATGTGTTCTATCAATATTGCTGCATTCTCTCAATTCACAAGTATATGAAGGTGAACTTGTCCTTTAAAACAGTAAGTCCAGATATTCAGTGATTTAATTTTGGACATTATCACAATTATTACATCTACCATAGCGTGACTACAAAAGACACAAAAGAGATGAGATATAACATCACAATGAAAACAAAAATAGTATCTACACAGGCGCGGTGGAGCACCCCAATTATCTCGCAGAAATCCATCGGCAGCCGAGCCTCATTTGCATAAAGTAAACAACATGTACTCGCGTAGTTGAGAAAAAGTAAACAACTTCTCAAGCTAATAACAATTTAAGGAAACCTATTTTCGGATTAAAATTGAGTTAGTTTGAATTTGAAAACATGTCCAAATATGCACATATAACATATTAAAGGATTTGACAATGATAAAATGTGAAATTTTAGCGAAAACCTGGCGAGCAAAATTACCAAAAATATGTCTCGAAAATCATCCTAAAATTCACGAAGTGTGATTGCGGAACCAAAGCGCCATTCGAACAAAGTACACCGAAATTTATTTATCTGCTTGCATTTTAAATTTCACACCGTAATATTCCCGGCCATGGTTGTGTCGGAAAAAAACAGAAGGTGATGTCAAAAATGACACGAACGCAAAGCGTACAGGTCGGTCCCATGTATATATAATCGCGTCACTGTAGCGTTGCATGTCACAGCACACGTGACGCATTGCTGCATGCAGCGTGCGCGGCAGCAGCTCAGCAATCACCGCCGTGCGACACTCAGCAAAATTGACTGCGTCACATGCAAACCAACAATGAGCACGAAATCCTGAATCTCACGTACCACGCATGCCCAATATTACGGGAAAAGAAATGACGTCATTTTCAATTGTTTCGCCGACTACAATTTTCTATTCCAAACCCTGTACAAACAAGTTGATTTCTCAAAAAGTAGAGGTGGAACAAAGCGAAAACTTTCTCCATATATGGATTGAGGCCTGATGAACTTATGTTGCCAGTTTCGGACACATTGGAGCCCGGCCATAGTCCAGTCGCTTTAATATCTCAAGTTCTAGTGCAGCAAATTTCATAATTTTTTCATCAAAAGGAAGGTTTTTAAAAACTTAGATAGTGTGGGAAGTTTGAGTTTACTAGCGGCACGCATAGCGGCACAAGGAGAAGGTAAAGATTTGACTTTTTCATGCACACAGTTTCGGGCAGCCGTGGATGCCCGTTGGAAATTCAAATAGAACGGGGCGATAATGAGATGCAAATTGGGGTGCTCCACCGCGCCTGTACACGAATTGTTCGAATGATGTATCTACAATCATATTCGAACAGGTGCCCAAGACAATACCCGTACATGAAGAAAAGATGTGCTCCTTCACCGAGGTTTAATATCTGATACATTTTTTTTTCCAGCTATATGTTTGTTCTCATGTTGGGTTGACCAATAAAGTCACTCTGGTATCCAAATAATGATGGCCTGCAAGGAGAAAATCGGTGGAAATAACCTAGTCAGAATAAGACCGGAAATAAACTAGTCAGAAGACTGAAAATGAAACTGAGAGATTTGGTTCCAAAACCTCATTCCAAATGCATTTCTTGATATTATGTACTTATACTGATTTCGTCGAATAGATAATGCCTTAAAACGTTTTAACTTCGGGGAAAAATGAAAACAATAAACCATTTACATTCTCCCTGGTCACAGACCTGGTTACAATTCGTTATTCCGGAGGTTCGTAAATCCGAAAATGAAATGAACCTTCTGAATAACGCCACAGATGTTCGGATTGACGAACCCTTTTTCATTTTCGGATTAACGAACCTCTGAGGTATATGTAATTTGTGTGTTTCGGAATAACGAATATCACTCATTACCCTGATCCGTAATCGTAACAAGCAACAAAAAAAAAACAAACCAAAAAAAAAACAAACAAACAAACAAACACACACACACATACACATGGGAAGAGAAAGAATCAAATGCATTAGATGCAATGACAGTTTACTTTTTCTCCTTAAACAAAGCCAATCGCAATATTCGGAGGATAAAAAAAATGTCCTCTCAGACACACCAAATCACCTGTTTGTAGCATCCTCCATGCAAGTCACGGCGACTTCTGGTTCACTCAGGAGACACGCTGCAACATATCATGGCCTCGTCGACTCATGATCGAACGGTCTGGATTTTCCGTCACTTTTTTCAGTTGTTGTTGTCGTTAAATTTCCGGATATGTTATTTTCGATCGCCCCTGGAGGATGGAATCTGTGGCGGAACACATGTGGGATCGTTCTCAAAGCCTAAAATCATTTTCTCGTAAACGTCAATATATCATCCTCGTTTTTATGATCACTGCATCAAGTCCGGCATAAGCAGGAGCCGAAGTCGTGGCTTCGCCCGAGATGGCTATTCAAGACCTTCGTGTCATGTCGCTAACGATGGAGATAGGAAACTCATATGCATATCAATCATTCGTATTGTTATATGTTTACTCGCCGGTTTGGAGGGGGTGGGGACAAATAAAAACAAATGTGAAGTATATATGGAAAACAGACATGATTTGGCGACTTGGGTCTTGGTCCTCCTCAAGATATGTACATCGCATTTCCGGTTCAGTGGCATTTGTTTGCTTCTTTTCCTCTTTTTTTTTAACTCGACGACTGCCACTTTTATTAGTAAACACACTCAAGAGAGCAATGAATAATAACTTGTTTGTTTGTGATAAGGGGGAGGGGAGGGATTCAACGATTCCTTAAAATGGTATGACATATACAAAATTTGTCATTTCTATGAGTTGTGGAGTGTTTTGTTTCAAAATTGGGCAAATTGATATAGAAAGACTTCTGTCCAATGACCTAAACTTGATTTCCAAATGCCCGACACCCCCAAAATGTGGCCTTCCAATGAAATGTCTACATGAAACAGACGTTGGCAAGTCAGCCCATATGGTCTACGTTATGAGCAATTTACACCGGTGTAGTTGGAAAGGGTAAAGGAGGGTGGGGTCACCCATTAGGTGGGAGAGTTTGCCACCATCAAATCAATTCCACAAATCACCACCACATTTCAACTGGAAGAAATTGTATGTACGCAGCATTCAAAGTCATTGGTTCACGAAATCATTCACGCGTGCTATAATGTGATCGAAGGCAAAAATGAAATGGAGAAATATGTTGCAACATCCTTCAGTTGTATAGGACACGGCCGCCATATTGCCGATATTATTCCAGACATCGTTTTTACTCTGAAATGGATTTAGAAGTAAGGAGGAGGGGGTGATTGTCCGTGAAAATCTTGTCTAGCTTTTTATGATATTCAACGTGGTGGTACATGATGTATCTGTTTTTCCGTATTTTTTTAACAGGAAATATAGTGAAGAAAATAAAGAGCAAGAACGGATGAGACGATCTGCTATCATCTCGTCGTCTGGCCAAAGCTGTGCCGCGGGGCTGCATCAACGCCAGCCCAACTTTAAAAGTAATAAAAATTCATTGAAACAGATGCTCGCATCAAACTGCATCCCCCTCAAAAAGAAAAAAAGAGAAAAATATCTTATGGAGAATAAAGACTGGTGAAATCCAAATGTCTACATCTTGCATGGCTGCCGTCTTTCATGTAGTCGCCGACCTGTTTGTGTTGACTGAGAGCAGTTGAGGGAACGTATCAAATGTATAAGGAGAAATCGTCTGCTTAGCTCAGACTGTAACTCGAGGATGTTGCTGTAACCTAGCCCAGGTATTATATCTTCCGACCACGCAACGACGGAGAAAATTTTGGTATAAATCGATAATAGAATCGAGGATCTAAATTATTCTGATGGTTAGAATTTTTAGTTTGTTTTCTTCTACGAAAGATATTATTTTTTTCCCTCTAAATCACGTTTCAAACATAATCACAAAAAATTCCGCTTTCCCTTTTGTTTAAATTCCATGTCTATCATTCCCCCATAAGTAAAAAAAAAAAAAAAAAAAAAAAAAAGACCTAACACATAGCACATGCACCCACTTCATTTACTTGAATATGTGTGTATGGATAACTCACTTTATTTCAATGCAATACAATTATACTTTATTTCCATCAAACAAAAAGTAACACATAATGCAAAGCAATTTGAATTTGAGCAATTTGAAAAAAACAAAGGACAAGTCATGAAATAGAATACAAAATACGGTGTACGTATACGGATAATTATATACAATAGTAACAAGAATAGGCAAAATTGTATACATGATTATTTCAATAAACCTTAATAGCTTCACTCTTACAATCTTCTTTTTTAATTCCTCAGGTGTTATTTAGGTCTGGGTCAAGTGGTTGTAGATGATAGGGCGGAGGTTACTGCGCCATGATCGCCAGGGGGTGGCGTCCAGCAATGACGTCAGTTTCCCCTCATTCCAGACGGAGAGAACATCCCGTTTGAATACTTCCACTGCCGATGGGCAGGGTACCATATGGACAACGGAAATATCATCACCGTTCTTTTCCGACTGCGGAGAGCCGCCCATGATAAGATGCGTTACCCACCCCCCCCCCCCCCCCCCATTCCCTCTCCTTAAAAACAAAACAAAACAAAGCAAAATAAAACAAAGAATTTTTTCAATCTTATTTTCATATCATGAAACTTATCCAAGGTGTTTCAAGTCCATTGAAGAAAAAAAAATAGTGACAAAGTGGTTGTCTTTCAGCATCTCGAAAGGTAAGATAAGCTGGGATAAAACGACAACGTTCAATAAAGAATTTGTTCATACTTCATACTTCCCAATTAAAAGCTACTTAATGCACTCGCAAAAGCAAAAAGTACCAATTCGGAATTATTTGAATTTATAATAAATTATTTTCATTGTTCTCATGACTGACGTGAGATACCAGATGTCAGAGTCCTGGCCTCAGATTTAAAGCATTCTAGTTGAAAGTCTTTGCAGAAAATAAATACATCTCATGTCGGTAGATAGACGTTTAAGAATACGAACATTCAAACCCAAAGGAGTGACATTGGCATGTATAAGTATTTATACCCAACATTCACGTATGATGCACCTGCTCGCAGACGCGGACTCCTAATCGCCGCGCCCACCTTATTGTTGATTGGTACAGCCAGAAAATACGAGGTGATGCCACTGCGTCGAAGCTATGGCAACGAACCATTTCTCTGACCCCATTCTCCTCGATGTACTGACAGCTTGTTCAGAGTTCTCTCACATCTTCCTCGTTTCTTCTCGGCTAATCAAGATGGACGGCATCACAGTCGCAGCCGTGCTCCAAGTAGAAGGCTAAATCCTGTTCCCTCTGAACACAAACCACCCCTCCCGCGGTCTCTCTCCTTCTCAGAATTTTGATGGGTTGAAAGTGTTTGATTTCTGAATGTGATTTGATTCATTCTAAGTGGATATAGGGTTTTGATGGTATTGTGATGCATGGTCCTTGATTGACTGTACAGAGCAGCATCTGTACGAAGAAAAAAAACCCGATTTGATCTGAATCCTTTGATCATATACTGGGGTGAAAGAGGTTACTATTTTTAGAAAGGTACATGAAAGCTGCAACAGATGTTTCTTATAGAACCATATAAATTTGTGACACTCAGAGCTTTCATCTACTTGTCTGTCTACAAAATAATTTGTTTCATTTTTTTCTGAAAAGTAGCACTACAAACGAAAAATTAAATGAAAAGAAAGTTCATTGAGTACTCTTAATATCACTTTACTGTTTGCCCATCGTAACTCTCGTTAACCTAATTGACTTCATATTATAACGATGAAGTCATTTTGTTCCTTTTCCTTAAAGAAGCCCCATTTCTTTCATCGTTGTAAATTGGGCGTATTCTCAAATTATGGGTCTCCGTACTCTGGTGACTTTTGTGTCTTTGTTCTTGCGTTTACTTATTATTTTGTTGACTGAGGACAATTGTATTAGATATTCTTATGAAATCATCTCTTTCCAAAAATGAACATGTATCTAAGTTAAAGCATCACCTCCATGGTTAAAGGCGACTCATTGCGCCAAGGTTCCCTGATTAGTTGTTATCCAAGGAGGAATCTCAGCAGCGCCTGTACTGTGAAAACAAGGAGTGCACGGCGGGAGTTTTGTCCGCGACACCTGCCTGCTCGCTTTAACCCACCGTCTCGGGTCTCTCACGCCATGGACGAAGGGAGAGTAAACTTCTTCAACAATGGAGATCATCGATGGCGACAATCACCTACAGAGAAGGATTCTACGTTCCCAATAGCGTGAGCTGGGTCACCGGTGCCCCTCCGCTCCCCCTCCGCTCCCTAGGGATCACTTACCTGCAGCAAACAGTCAGGAGGGAGGAGTATCAATCCGATTATGTTTCTGCTAGAGATATTTACGGCGCACAATGAAGTTTTTCGGTGAGAGGAGAATGGTTACTACAACAGGTGCGCATTATATTATTTCATGCCCGACTGGCAGCGACTTGTGTCACGCTCGTCAACCGAGTCTGCATTCCTTGACGTCTCGGAAACGAGCGGTTAAGATTGCGTGAAATTACAAAAGGCTCTGAGAAAAAACCTTCCTTTCATTGAATGAGAGGAACAACAACAACCCTTTTTGCAATATTACGGTTTATAGTTTCAAGTTCAGACGGACTAAGCAAGGACTCGTCCAACTTTGGCGAGGTCCTTTCGCATCTTGGGAATTTTCTACCATTCCATGGTCCTGTTAGCCCCGGGGTACTCCTCTGCTGAAATAGATTCATACCAGAGCTCATTAATCGTCTGTTTGTTCGCATAAATTTCTCGTCGCCCAAGGCCTGGTTGATGGATGGCGCGAGCCCCTCGTCTAGAGCGGGACCGGAAACGCCTCGATGAACTTCGGCAGCTTGTCAGAGTCCCGCGGGAACAGGTCGGGAGCAGGGAGGGCCAAGGCTTTTCTCCCAAGCTACGGAGTCTGGAGGTGGTGTCACTGGTGGTTTGCGTGTTTTTATTTCTTTTCTGCTTTTCTTTTCAAAACCGCAGTACATCACTGGCAATCCAGATAATTTTCACAGTGTAAAATAACTGGAAGGATTGAAAACAACAGTATTTACATACACGTCAAATAAACACGAATAACGTTTGGCCAAATTCTCTCCTACAACCAAATTAGCATCTGGTTTGTGTACCTCTCAGAAACCCTCATAAGTAATATTCAATTTCTTCTTCATCATGTTTAGACTTGATATGTTTGTTGCTTCCTACGTCCGATTCCTTTTTCTTTTTCGTCCGTGAAAGATGACATTTATGCTTTCTTCTACTCTCAAATCTAATTAATAATTTCCTGTGCGCGTTGGTCCTGTAATGTATTTTATTTATGTTCTTACGATATCTGTGAACAACCATTGTTCGCCGAAGCTTGGACTTCACAATTCGTCGTTTCCTTTTTGTACTTTTGTCCATGATTATGAATTTCTTTGCCAAAGACGATTACACCTGTTTCGTATCAAACTTACAAAACAGCCACTTATGTAGTTACAGTTAATAAGATACCGAGAGCTTGTCTTTTCACAGGTCGTCGCCAACGCGTCTTAGAGGGCGCAATGTAGAAATGTTCGTGTTATCTTGTCCTCTCTTGACTGTATCTCCCAGATGGAACGCAACAGTCATCATCAAGTATACCACTATTGCACATTACAAATCAGAGACTGATGAGCCGAATCTTGTAAAACGCACATTTACTAATGATTTTGATCCGCGAGTACGTTTAGACTGCCGAAGTTCATTTCGGATCTGCGCAAAATATTCCATCTCGAAATGAAATATTGTAAAAGAGAAATTCGAGTTTAGTTACAAGTTAAAGGTCCAGTTTACCTTTGGGAGCAGTGATTTCAAAAATTTTCAAGATATCATATTTGATGCATATGTGTAGGTCTGTTGTATCATAAAACATCCTACCATATGAAATATTTGCAATAAAACCTAAAATATAAGGAGATATCAGGGTTTTTCTCAATAAACCGTAACTGTATACGGTTTAGTCTGGAAATTTTTTTATTATAACTATTGTTCACATTTTGTGTATTTAACAACACTTAACATCGATTATACGGATTCAAATTTTGACAGTGGTTGTTTCTATCCCTAACTCATATTTTAGAACTATTTTGTAGCACTAATGCTTTCATCTGCAAATGGTAAATTATGCCTTTAATATGATAACTAAAAGTGAAACCTTACCATTATAACAGTGAAAACTTGATAGAAATCAGTAAAGGTTAGGAAAGTAATGAAATTGTGAAGTTTTTCTAATTTCTGCAGAACAGTTCTCACACAATTGATATAAATATGCAAATTAGTTGATGATAATGTCATCACCCTAAAATTTTCCATTGATCATAAACTAGTACACAAAAAAAAAACTGACAAAAATTCAATGTTTCTGTTATCAAAGTGTATAAGACATGATGTTATGCCTGGTTGAATAACTTCAGGATAATGATCAGTTAGATATATCAAAATTTGAGACTGCGTGGGGCATAACTGCGCTTGAATGAAAAACTGGAAATTTCAAAATCTTAACTGCAAGTTATGGGGGGATGACATCATCATTTCAATATGTATTGCACATTCATATTAGGCCTAAATGTTCAAGACAAGACGTGGCAAGAGTTGGCAAAACTTTGTCATTATTCTCCCCCTTTTTTATCTAAGTTTGATCAAATTTTCATTGTTCTGCTGCCAAAATCTTTTAATTTCTTTTCATTTTAACCTTCAACTGCACTGTTAAAGACCTCTATACTGACTACATCAGTGATTAAATTGAAAATTAGATATCAAATAATTTAAAAACTATTGAATTCATTAATTCAACAATATTAGAGTACAGTGTATAATGAATTAATATCGTTAAAGTACTCTAAACAGACTGTCAACATCGGTGGTAAAAAGTAAGAAGAAAAAAACTGTCAGAATTAGCATTCTTATTTCTTGTACTGAACTTAGAAATTACGAACAATTGGCCACAATAACCCATCATACACACAGACACAGACACACACATACACATACACAAACACACACATACACACACACACACACACACACTTCATAATCGAGACTTGTTGTCAACGGTCTGAGCTTTGGAGAGTTCAGACGGGTCCAGTCCCAAAGGCATCAGTTATCATCCCAGTGATGGAGTGCATTCGTTCGCTGGTCCAGGCTGCCTTATTTGCACTTGTCACATAGATAGTTGCTCTCTATCGATCAAAAGCGTGAAGGAAACAGCGAAGAGGTGTCTCAACTTCCATTTTGTTGTCACCAAAGGGACTGATTGGTCGAAGCAAAATGCCCGCGGAACACTCGTAAAGTTAAAACAGAGCTACACCGTATATAAAGTTCCGTGTTTAGATCAGAAGGCAAGTGAGAAATCTCCCCACCGAAAATGACTAAACTGAGAAAATACATCCAACTCCCAACTACTTCCAATAAGAGCTTGACGAGCCTCGTGATTATACGTATATGATTTCAGCAATTTTCATCGTTAACTTTCTAAACGAAAGCAAAAAGAATGAAAAAAGAAATAAAGAAATCTTTCACAACCTGATTCTTTTGTGAGCGTTAAGCTTCAATGTTGGAAAGTGCCCATTCATTATTTTGTTGATCCACAAATTCCAGGAATCACAGAAACCAAATTATAGTTAAATGACAAGGTTGACATTTGGTCGCTAACCGTTTTATAAGATCACAAACGTTTGTAAATACATACTCTCTCCCCTTCGCTTGCCGTTGGGGTATTTTGTTTGTTTATTAGTTTATTTATTTTGACTTCATCTAAGTCACATAGTAAGATCGTTTCTGTTACTTATTGAAAGGGCACTTTAATTTTTGACAAAGTGTGAATCTTCATAAACAGTGATTCTACCAAGCTTGTCAATTGCAGCTGCGGGTGCTGTTCGTGATTCCGAAGGTTCGTCTATCCGAAACACACAAATTCCCTATACCTAGAGGTTCGTTAATCCGAAAATGAAAAAGGGTTCGTTAATCAGAACATTTGTGGCGTTATTCCGAAGGTTCGTTATTCCGAAGGTTCGGTAATCCGAAAATGAAATAGGGTTCGTTATTCCGAAGGATCGTTTATCCGAAAATGAAAAAGGGTTCGTTATTCCGGAGGTTCGTTTATCCGAAGATGAAAAAGGGTTCGTTATTCCGAAGGTTCGTTGATCCGAAAATGAAATAGGGCCTGTAACGAACCTTCGGAATAACGAGCTTTGTTCATTTTCGGATTAACGAACCTTCAGAATAATGAACCTTATTTCATTTTCGGGTTAATGAGTCTTCGGAATAACAAACCTTATCACATTTTCGGATTAACGATCCTTCGGAATAACGAACCTTCGGAATAAACGAACTGTAACCGCAGCTGCACAGTTTGGATCAAGAATCCATTCTTAAACGTTAGAATAGCTCATGAGATTATTCTTCAGCTTAATTGTATATTTGTTGACAATAGTATTGCAAAGGAATAGACCTACAGTCATAATTCATTACCGCTGTTATTGGTGGGTTTTTGTGTTTTTTTGTTTTTTTTTTGTCATTCTTTTACTGTGGGCATCTTTAAAACCGGATACACGTAGGCTAAATGAAAAATTAGCCCATTTCTTGTCATTCAATAGTGGGGAATGACCTCTCTTTTGAGAAACGAGCTATCCAAATCGCCTGTGCTTGCTGAATATCTCGCAGTATGTAAATTTAGCTGGCGGGTAATGGCTATTGCTATGTCGGACACACCATGGAGAAGCTTTCTGGTTGTCGATCAGGACAATGATATAAACGATTACAGTATGTATACCTTTTGAATGCCAGTGAAATAACAGACTCTCAATCCAAACATAAAATGGGCCTTATGGCATTTACTTCTCCTCAAATCACTATTAAGAAGCCGTCCAAGACCACCCCGTTTTTCGTCAAACGAAGTCTTTAAATTAACATGTAGCTCGAAGTATGTAATTATTTTGTTTTCTATAATACATTTACGCCTATGTATGCCATTACGAACCAGCTGATTAAAACGTGTTGTCAAGAACGATCAAGGGCGACTTGATGACTGAAAACGAAAGTTTTGGAAAAAAAAAAGCTACAGTGTTGCGTAATAAGTGTTCCAACGCTCTTTGTTTATACTAGAAGAACTGTGGGCCAATGATCAGGCACAAAGTTCAGATTCTGGAAGGATATGAGAGTCAGGAGAAGAGAGCAGTGAGAGAAAGCTGGAGTCAGTGTCAACTGTCATTTCTAAAAACAGACAACACAAAGAACGTCTTCCTCTCAGCCATCTGCTCTAGTCGGTAAGCGCCCGCTTTTCTCTTTCCGGAATCATTATTGGCCTCTGGAACAAGCTTGGCAGTCAAGTTACAGAGCCAGGAGTGATACGAGAGTTGCCTAGGGGCTGTAACAATCACTTTGACCCATAATTCACCGCGATTTTGTTATAAATGAAAGGTCGCTGCCTTATGTCCACTTGGTCGGTCGATCGACAGCCCGTGTTGATCTTCCTGACTAAAGACAAACTCCCACCGCCCCATAGCTCCCCCAAACAGTGACTCCATTATCTCATTTCCGCACCCTGTGTCTTACCCTGATCCCATTTGTATCCACCGCGGCTGCATGGTCACCGGTGGAGACTCCGAGATCCGATGTGATCTCATAATTTACGTCATGTTTGAAGAGTCATGTTCGCTTGAAGGGTTGACAAACTTTGGACCTTATCTCTTCCCAGGTTTTACCACATTTCCACCACACTGCTGCCGTTGAAATGAAAGGGGTTATTACTGAGAATAAACAGTTGATAGGTGTTGTTGGAAATGTGACAGTCAAAGGAACACAGTGCAGTAATGTTCGCCATGCTCGCAACATTATTCATTGTATCGTGGACCTATTACACACATGGACTAGAAACGAAGGTCACTCTTTGATCCCATCATCACCGCCGCCACCCGATTATGTGCATTCAGGTGCTTGGATAATGACGATTGTGCAATCGTGCGTCGTCACTGACAAAAGAACCATTTCCCTCATTGCGGTCTTATTTTGCTGAGGTGCCTTTTCAGGCTCAACTACCTTTGAATAATTACCGATGAAATGGAGCAGCAAACTCGAAAACATGACAGTTTTCCTGCCACAAGATTGAAAATTACTGAACTGGACACTTGTGGACAAGCATGTAACATGGCTTAATGATAGGGCATACATGTCATCTACGGTTACTGTCCATGTTTACTCTAGCACAATGTGCGAAAAATGGGAAAAATTAGATTACAAATCACAACCAACCTGCCAAAATAATTGCTTTCTCTTGCAAAGTACGCGCATTTCGCAAATGAAATTATTTGAGCGATAATTTCCCAGTGTACACTACAACTGCACATGCATTTTTCTTGATTTAAGAGAATCTTCTGCGCATGTAGTTTTTAGATTTCTCAAAGCGTCGTCATGTTTTCATCCAGGCTGGCTGTTGGCGGTGATGATGAGATCCAAAGCAGGAAAAGCATGTTTAAAATGCTTTTGTGCCACTTTTGACAGAAACAGGTGCATTAATTAATTAACGAGGGATGAACGTCCATGTGTAGTAAGTCCATGATTGTATTGGTCGGAGACTCACATCTCGTGAAAGGGGAGAAGGAGAACGAACGTGAAGTTGCTCTCAAAAGGAAAGCTGTTGCTGAATAGTCATAGATGCACTTTTATATCAGACATGATGTAGTAAAAATCCAGTCTCCCAGTTGACAGTACAAAAAGAACGTTGGAAAATCAAATGCTGGTGAAGCCTGCAATATCGCTTTCTCATTTTGTATTCTGCTGAAGAAATTTATTGAAACTGCTACAACCAAACGAATATGTATAACGAGACAGACTCACATACATGCATTTCTATTCATCACTGTACTCAGGGAGGTGGGAACAGCTCCCTGCTGTACTGCATTATGCAATAACTACCTCACGATCAATAAGATAGTTGTTGAACTCAATACACAAGTGTTGGAAATAAAACGTGGATGCTCATACTTTATTTTATACGAATTCATACGAATTTTATTGAACACTCTTTGGAACATCAGTTCTGGTATTTGATTTCTCACGCCATGTCTCAGATACAAATACAGTGTATCACCTTGCCACATACGGTTATAATAAATCTAGGTTAACATTTTACTGTCAGCCACATTGTGATGCTACCTGTGTAATTAAGAAGGTGTGCCCACCTCCCCGGTCCCATTACATGCACCTTCCTGTCTTACCCATGCGCTCTCCAATGTGATCTCCAGTCACATCGACGGGTGTTTTATGACATCTCACCTTGAGTGTGTTCTGTATGTGTGTGTTTGTGTATGTGTAGGTCTTTTGTTAGTGTGTGTGCGTGTATGTGTGTGTGTGTGTGTGTGTACGGTGTTTTTATGTGTATGTGTGTGTGTGTGTGTGTATGTGTGTGTAGACTTGTGTGTGTGCGTGTGTGCGTTTGCATACATGTTTGTGCATGTGTGACAGAGGTCGAAACCCATGTCCTTCACACTAACTTATGAATCCCAGAAGATGATGTACGCCAACGCAGAGGATCCTCACCCAGATGTAGCCTTTGTGAAAGACCCTAAATACCCATGATTACGAGAGAAGAGAGGAGAGGGACGTCAAGGAAGTCGCCAAACCACCAGCGAGACACAAGTCCAGGATCGGCTTCACAGGGCCTATGTCAAAAACTACACCAGATGTTAGGCTAGACATGCTGCAAGAGAAAGAGAATTTAGAACACAGATACCGGGTCTGCATCAACACTTGTTGAAAATCTATTTAATCTAATTATTTAATAAATACACGAATTTGAACACAATATGCGGCGCTCAGTCATTCATTCAATTAGATCTATAATCGTAAGAAGAACAATAAACCATTTCATGTGTTGTCATTTCCAAATGAATTTGAAGTACGTATATTAACACGCACTCACACACAAACACACAGACACAGACACACACAGACACACACACGCACACACACACACACATACAAAATATATCAAAGGCGGAATAATGCTTTAAACTTCTCACATCTTTCAATTCTCTTACTCATCCTCTGAAGTGACTACCAAAAAAAAAGAAAAAAACACTTGTAAATATGATCTGATAGTAAGCGAGAAATTGAAAATACCAGTTTCACTCACTTCACATATCGGGCCAGAAATTTGGGGAGAGAGTGGCACGAGGCCGTTGGGATAGTCGATGATTGAGGGCGAGCTGGCCCAGGTTTAGCGGTCGTTTGGGACACCTTCTGAGCAGCGAAACCAAGAACATGTGACCCAAAGCAAGGCTGTCACGAATAATGCAAGTCATTCTTTCAGGTATTCTTCACCCTTACGCAGGCCAGAGCAATCCGAGCGACTCCATTTCGATTCCAGACCTCTTTCCCGTACCTTTTCGTAGAATTACAGAATCGATTCGACCCTCTGTTCTTCAGCAGAAGGTATTACAGCGACTACATTTTGATTCGGCAAGCTCCTAGCATTCCTTTATTTTTTCACGGGAAGACTTAGCAGCGACTCCATTTTGATTCCAACATCCTTTCATGAAGACTTTATTTGGTGTGTCAGAACAACATTATCAAGCGGTCAATTATTATTATTTCTTTTTTTTTTTGGGGGGGGGGGCTTTCGTTTTTTTGTTTTTTTTTTTTTCATGTCATAGGACAGTGTTACAGTGTATTGGTTCATGGAAACGGGGGTTGTTTGGCCTGAAACCCCTCACCCCCATACACTTTAGGGTTTTCAGGGGAAAAAAACGGATAAAATCGAAAAAAAAAGGCAATCACAAGAAAACCAGTCACTCTCCGAGAGTTCGGCTAGGAGGGGGGGGGGGGGAGGTGGATAAATAGGACCATATTTGACCCATAGACCCTCGACCTCACACACACACACACACACACACACACACACACACACCCTAAACAACGTTCTGCACGTCACGAGCTCGACACACAAGAGTCACACAGCCTTCAAGTCATACAACCCACGAGTCATACAGCCCACGAGCTAGACACTCAGTGAACAAGGCCCACGAGGCCCACGAGAGATACCGTCGACCAGCTCGACACTAGGCAAATAGGGCCCATGAGCTCGACACTAGGTTAAAAAAAAAGAAAAGAAAAAGGTCCACGAGCTCGAAACTTGGCAAAAAAGGCCCACGACACTGACATTACATCACGGGACTTGATGTAGGCCTACGCAGTGTCGAGCTCCTGGGCCTTTTTTTGTTGCGTGTCGAGCTTGTGGGCTTTACTTGCCTAGTGTCGAGTTGGTGGGCCTTTTTGCCAAGTGTCGAACTCGTGGGCAGTATGACTCATGGACCCTTATTTAATGTCGAGTTTGTAGGATGAACCCAACGTTTTGATGCCCGTGCATTATTGGACTTTTTCCTCTTCTTGTGGTCAATAGTGGTTATCACCGTTCAGCTTACCTTAAAAACGTGATAATATCGTGACTATATTACATCAATTGTGAAGATGTCTATTATGGTCAGATGATTCGCAATTCGTGAAGAAGATGTCCTCATGATTAAATGTCATGAAACCAAAAGTTTAAGGCTCTAAATAACTGACTAACTTTTATCTAATTCGGCTTTTAAAATGTTGGAAAGCAATTAGAAAACTTGAAATCAGCGTTGTAAAACGTTCGTCCTTACACTTCTATACCGTATGTCCCCCCCCCCCCCCCAAACAAAAAAAAAAATACAACGGGACCCTCCGCAATGATATCTTTAAAATTAGTCAATCAATCTATATACAAATTCAGGGTATGAAACTATAACTCATTGCCCACATCTTACAGAAAACCCGATTTGATTTGCTTCAGTGGTCAAAGAGAAATGAGGAATTTTGTAGAGGATGTCAGGGATCTCTTCCCTCCAAGTTCTGTCTATTGTATTCACACACAAGAGTATTGAGGTGCCACATTTGGAAGAATCAGACTCATGACATGCTTTACAACAATCCACATTTCTCTGTGACCGCTTAACCAAACTGTATGGGGTTTTCTGCAAAATAGAGCTAAGATGTTATATTTTAAGACCCTGAAGTAGCATTTAGACAGTTTATTTTGGAGGGACATATTGATTGTATTTTGAGGGGACATACTGTAGACTGTAGAGTTGAATGGTTGAATGGTTGAAGTCTGTCAGGTTGGGTGCTCTGATTTTTGCTCTCACTTGAGGTGATTTTACCAACTTTTTTCAGATCTCTGTGTCGCCAAAATATTGGACGTAGCACCGGAGAGTGAACATGTCGCCGGTACTTTTTGTATGCCCGGAGTGGCAATGACCCAAAGAGGAGATTCCACCATTGATCGAGACCAAAGTGGACGCCACTGCATGCATGCCTTTCCTGTACGTGAGGTCGCCGAGTTTTGATGGTACGTGGGTCAGTTGTGGTTGTCTCGTGTCAGTAGTGGTCTGGGGCAATGTGTAGAACAGATGCCTCGTAACTGTGACGTCATACTATATATACCACCTCTTTCTTTTTCTTTTTTTTTTTGAAGAGGAAACTTAACCTAAAAATAAAATATTATGTGAATTCAGTGAATTAATGCTGACATTTTATAGCAAATAAAAATAAAGGATTGAGAATTTGAGAATTAAGAGTGAAATTTTGATAAAAATCGGATAAGATAAGTTATGAAATTTTGAAGTTTCGTTAATTTTTACAAGCAAGTTCTGTCAATATGAATATGCGCATGAGTGAGTTGATGCTGTCATGGTCTCACAACTTGCCATGTATAGTGTGTAAACAAAATCATTGAATTTTCCAGGATTTTTTTTTTTTTCAAACGCAAATATGTTATGCATATTCAAACTTTATCAAGGTCAAAAGCAATTATGTTATGCATTTCCAAACTATTCGTAGAAATATTAATTTGACACGAAATATTGTCACTGAAAATCTTTCGTTGGATGAAAAAGAAAATGTCAGATTTCTTGGTCGTACAATAGACAAAGATTTGTAATGGTGCTAGCATGTAAACAATGTGTCTTCTTTAATACCAAAAGGAATTGAAATATTGTATTTATTTAAACGCTTTGGCCCGAATTCACGAAGGTGGTACAAACAAAACCATGGTTTAAACCATGGACAAAAACCATGGAGCGCCAAGTGTCGTACGGAATATTTCGTTACGAAATTGGTCATTTCGTCGATAAAATGACAGGTTTCATTAACGAAATTATCATTCCGTGGACGAAATGTTCATTAAGTTACAAAATGTTGTCATTTTGTTACAAAATAATAATTTCATCGACGAAATGACTGATTTCGTGACGAAATATTCCATGCGACACTTGGCGCTCCATGGTTTTTGTCCATGGTTTAAACCATGGTTTCATTTGTACCACCTTCGTGAATTCGGGCCTTTATGTCGAAGCATTCTCTTCTTTATACATTGCATTAGTTTTGTTAATCATTGCAATTATATATCTGGGAGATGTGTGCTACAACCGAACTAGATCATACTACATTCATTATAAAAGAGTGAGATTAAGATTTGCACAAATTCGTCAATATCTCTCACAAACGGATCCTCTATTCAAACGTTAAAAGATTTTTAAGATTCATGATTAAATACTCTACAGATAGCTATTCTAATATTTGAATATCACTACAAAATTTTTCCCTAAGTCAATCGCTAATTTAGATGCAACTTAGTGTGCATTCTCACTATACAATGTATATGCAACATTATTCACTTAAATTATACGATATTATTAGTACATAAGGCCTTCAGACATGACAGACGAAGATGAATTCCAGACTTCTTTTAAAGGTAGGGGATACCTTTTACAGACCTCCCAAAATGCAGCAAAACATTAATATGAACCTCAGGGGATTTGTTTAGGCCACTGCTGAGAAATTTGGAAGTCAACAGTTATCTACAATTTGAATAATGCACAAAGCTCAACTACTCAGTAGTTCTGTGTGTCAGCCACACTTAAGCCTTTTTGTTGCAGTCTTCTGTATTTTTTTTTATCTATAAACACATATCTAAAAGTATAAGAGCTGATGTAATAACATATAGAGTGTGTGGCAAGAATGTATATAGAAATGTTTGTAAGTTTTGATGAACTTTCTTCACAAAATATACATGATGGACACACATGCAGTGCATGGGTCTGCAAAGGTAGCCTAGTAATGTACTGGAATTTACGGTGAGCCCCGAAAAAAATTCAATTCAAAATCTAACGGTCAATAAAAATGTACTAAATGTTACCTTCCACTTTCAATACTTTATGGGAGTTTCTAAAATGATACTCTCTTGAACATACCACTGTATTTATACAACTCTTCATTTAAGGCATGCAAATGGGATTCCCTACCTTTAACAGAAATTTAAGCGAAATGCTATTCAGTATATTCAAAACCAATTTAAATTTATTTCTGCAACTCTTTCTTTGTCAAAAATTATTCATAAATCAGCGATAATTTGTTACGTTTAAACCAAGATTGCTGCATTTCTGTGAAGCATCTCTCGCCCCTGTCCCCAGTCCATGTACATTGCATCACGAATAAGCAAGGAGCATCACGGAGGTACTTTGCTCCTCCTTGGTATAAGTACATTGTAGGTATATAGATTCAGCAATTCGTGGTTTCAACTTCATGTTATTCCAGAGGTATTCTCTATCTCATAGACAACAGTTATTTCCTAGACATTCGAGATCATTACATGACGTCACAGTCATGGAGGTAGAAAAGTGAAAGCAAAATTGGCTGCTGTTTTACTTGACCCAGAAAAGCAAATTTTATAAAAGAGAAAGCCGATTTCGAGCGCCAAGAGAACATGAGCTCTCGTCGTAGGCAGACGCGTATCTTTCCGCGAAAATAGAAACAAGAATCGGCTCGTTTTCCAGACCCATTCACGCCGGAGATTGAGGGCTGGGAGATTTGGGCAGGAGACGGTCCTGATTATCTCTCATATGGCTGTTGGATGAGGCTCGAATCTGGAATCGATTAGAGGCTGATTATATGATTGTCGGCACGGACCGACGTTGGAGAAAAAAAAAATGAGAGAGGTCTGTTTGAAAAAGCAATGAAGAGAACCCCTTGCATAGCGATGGCGATAGGGCTTGAAATTGCGCGATATTAGCGATGCAAATTGGAAATAACAAAGGAAATCAAAGCAGTAATTGAGAACATATCATGCAGGTGGTGTAATCATTCGCGCTTGTTTCCCCTATCGGATTCTTCATTTTAGCCCTAGGAAAAAGTTTGCCATTAGGTCGAGGTTTTCTCGAACATTGCATGAAATTCTGATTTTATAGCTTACATCTTTGTGCGAGGAGTAGTTATAAATATTTTTTTTTTTCTTTTGATCATATCGTTTTTTCTTCTCTCTGCCGATATATACCTTTGTCATTTCTGATCGTATCGTCAAACTCTACATGGCAAAACATGACTTCATGACAGTGATCAATCATCGTTGATCAAACGGATTTTTTTTCGGTATCGAATGTCTATGCGAGTACGTGATTAAGTCGCATCAGTCCCACGAGGAAAAATCTCGGCCAAGTTTGGGGGTATACTATATCGAAACAGGAAAGTCCCTAGACCTACAGGGAGAAGGTTTCTTAAGAACACCACCCCATGGGGCGGATACTCAGTACAGTGTATAGCTCGACCTCGCATAACAAACAGGTAGGCCTGTATACAGTTTGGCTCTCGTCTGAGGACCGAAAATTAGTCTAACTCTTATGGCCGTGATTAGAACACTTCGAAACAACTGGTCCAGGTTGGTAGTCATGCACTCGCCTCCTTTTACATACATATAATTATATGTATAGTTATATATTATATATATATAAAGAGAGACAGACAGACAGACAGAGAAAGAGAAACATGTTCTGCGTGAATTCACATACATACATACATATTCATAATGTGCAAGCAAAATAATTCAATCTCTTCGAGTATGACACCATTTACCTCCGTTCCAACTGACTGGCGGCTGAGTTGATGAGGGCAAAGCCATTGAATCACCCCGCCCTAACCTTTCTGTAGAGGAAACATGAGATATACAGCAGGTTGCACTCTGTACTAGCCCACAGCTTTGATTGTGTACAAAGTGGGGAAATTCATTTTGTTACACAATCGTTACACAATGTACCATGACAACACTCTCATATACACAACCAATACTGACTCTTGCTAACTGATGCGTCGAAACACCGTGTCGTAACGAATAAAAGTAACTATACTCTCTATTCTGTTGTTGGCTGGAAACCATGATTTATGTAGCATAACATTTGTGGCGATAAAGTTGCTTCAAACCAAACAGATGCTAGGGAATTGGCTAGGGAGAAGTAATAACTTCATATCATCAAATTGATACATTCCGCTACGCTAAATTCATGCAAGTAACACACACACACACGCACACACACACATACCCCAAAGACCTGCCACTTGACACCCGTCTAATTCCGTGCGGATGCTCCCCACATGTTGGCCATTATCACAGACCCTAAATATGGCACGAGGATCCACTTGGAAACGCTGGAGTTCAATACCACGGTCACACCAACACATTGAGAGTGAAAACTAAAAGACGAGGGGGGGGGGGAGGATGAAAAAAAAAAAGGATTTGTGCGACGGTGAGAGAAAAGATGAGAGAAAAAGGGAAGAGCGACGCTAAGCGAAAGGAGAAAAAATGGGAGCGGAAACTATCTCTCTTCCTGAAAGAGTTGATCAGTGCCAGACAGCGCGTCACAATAATAGCCCATGATCCCACACATTGTATTCGGCGTCCTTCTCTTGCGGACGGAGAGTTTTAGGCGTTGTTTTTCCCATTTCCCAAAACTAAGCCCAGCTAATCGCGGGTGTTTTCCTTTACGACAGGTTTCAGAGGAGGGTAATCATCGGCCAGTCTGTCTACCAGACAGACGGCAGCCTTACTCACAAACATACTAACTTATACACACGTATATAGGCCTATATACTAATATATATATATATATATATATATATATATATATATATATATATATATACAAATATATATAATATATAGATATATATAGAAATAAAGCACACCAACTTACACACACCTTTATATACCATAATTATGTATAAACATTCATATATATATATATATATATATATACATATATATATATATATATTTTTATTCAATCATTCAATAACCTTTATACTAATCAAAGACAATTGTTGTGGAAAACCTCCCTTCTGCATTGTTAAATCTAAAATCTCTTGGAACTGTCAACTGCATTAATTGAGCCTTTCATGACATCCATCAGTAAAACATGTCACCTACAGGAATTGCATCGATTGTAGTAAAGGCCGGTTGTATTTACAGTCAAGTCACGACAGGGATGCTAAAAAGCTTCACTGGTAAAGCAGTATTTTGGTAGTATGAATACACACCCTATAGTTACATTTCGGACTGCTCACGTCAAAGAATTCGATGTAGGCCTAATCCCGTTTATCTCATCACGGAGGTGTGAAATTAAGATATTAAAGTATGCAGTTCAGTTAAGCTCGAAAATACTCGTGAGGGAAGACAAGTGCATTTTCATCTCATGGACATTCTTTATACAATGTTATTATGGCTGACAGGAGAATCGTTCTTGACCTAATGAAGATGTGACAATATCGAATAGACTTTATAATAAGGAATAGATGGCAAAGAATGATTTTGGAACCTTTGAAATATTGTATCGATGCGGCAACTGATAAGACAAGGAGGGATATGAACTACCGGCAGACAAAGACGAAGCAAAGTAATTTGCCAATATTGGCGACAAGCAGCACACATGACGAGGAAATATTAAAAATCAAGATCCCAAACATTAATGGTGTGAGGAAGACAACTAGACACACAGACAGACGGACAGACAGACAGGCAGACAGGTAGTTAGGTAGAATTAAACAGATAGGTATAGATAGATATATAGAGATATAGAGATAAAGAACGGGGAGCTTGGGTATAATCAGGAAATCGTATGATAGTGATGCATGAAACACTTCAGTTTACATCAAAATATTTTTGATGGCGATGCTTCTCATAGCGACTCAGAGGCTACATTTAATGTCATTTTGCTGTTTATCAGAGTTAGATTCCAGCTGCATTTATTTGGTGATAGTATTTTGTTTGACACTGCCCTTGTTTGTGTGTAGTTATACATACTTTGTGATGGTATTTATCTATAAGAGATGGGAAACAAATTTGAACTGAATCGAAAATTTTTACGAAAGGTAACATGATTGGCCTGTGATAGTTATACTGATTTCCACATGGGCACATCGATCTATAAGATACAAAAAATATAACAACGTATCACAAACGAGCGGAAGAAGTTCTCGGATCTCACACAAGGCAAATACATGTTTTCATTCACTCATGCTCGATCATTTCCAAATTATGCTCATTCGTGATTACTATATGACAGCAAATCAGCAAATGACAGCAAATATCTCTAATCGTTCATTTCAATGCTTTTTATTATTCAAAAGACCCAGTCCAACCATCGAAGATAGAATAATGACATGCACTTGAGTGAAAAACATCGATGTAGTTAGCATATCGATGTAAGATAACAATTAAATACTAATCTTATCATTTTGTTTGAGGGCTTATTAGTCCTCCGCCTAATTATTGGAAAAATTGCAATTATCTGTTTCTGTAAATTTTTATTTGAAAATTTAAACACGTTGATTTGCTACGTGTTATACTCATTTTCTATTGACCTTTTTTTCCATTAATAGTAATTCCAAGATACATATGGGCCTACAGAGATTTTGAAGAAAAATTCTACTGAATTATTGCGATATTTCCCTCATGTAATTGATATTTCGTGTTACATAAAGTGGCCTGCAAGGAAAGCTACAGGGGAGGCAACACGAGCGAAGGAAGTAGCAGACGACTTTCTTCGCAGGAATTGGCTAACTTGATGTATAGTGACACACCTTTGGCAATAGTAGACAGGGTGTGTCCAGCATGTGGAGTCAATCAGCTGGTAGTGATGATGAAGGCGTTTGGTGATGATGGAGGAAGTTGTCATGATGGTAGGGGTGATGATGAGGAAAGTGATGTCGAAGATTCTGGTCGAGACTATAATTATGGTGGCTATGACGCTGATGGTGACTGTGAAAACATCAGCAGTGATTACAAAGATAGTAAGGATTCAGGTTGCCTATTATTGTAATGATAGCAGTGAAGGGAGAGCCGGTGAATTGATAGAATATCATCTGCCTATTGTTGATCATGGCTTTGTTTCTCTCTTCAATCTCGTTCATTTTGTTCATGTGGAACTTCGTTTCCGGTACAAGCATACTTAATGTCGGGTGAGTCTAACATTCATTTTCCTCCCTGTCTTATACATACCATATTATAGTGATGGACAGAACCGAGTGGATGGATTGGGTATGGGAGTTTATAGGAGGGGCCGATAGTGGGAGGAAGGAAAGAGTAAGGTTTTGATCCAATCGTCAAGGACGTGGGACATATAAATTATGTTGCCGACGAGAAAATATCCGAAAATATGATAAATGGTCTTCGAGCAGTGCGGATTCCGATGGAAAATAGAAGGCAGCAAAATAGAGAGGCCAGCGGAGGTCAAGGTCGCTGCGAACGCTCGGTAACTAACCTTCCATATAGTTTTGATTTCCCTTCGTAATTTCATATTGGACTGGGAAGCGAATCTTCCCACACTTGAGCCACCACACTCCGCACAGACACCACGTACACCTCCAAACAGGTTGAAAACCAACACAATGCCTGTGCGCGAAAGCGTTTAGTTAAAAAAGGTTTTTGTATCAACATATTTCGGAGGCACGCTAAACGGAATGGTTCAAATCATTTGTCACTTCAACCTGGGCAGAAAACATCATGATTGATGATAGATATCTTCTTGGCAGATGGAGGAGGAATGGGGAACCTATCATGCTACAAAGGGGTCTTGAATGTTTTGAGGAAGGCAATCAGTTCAAGAGATTCACAGTTAATGGACTCTGTATCCCATGAATTTGTCATGTTCTCCATTTGGCAGGGCAGACACGATGCGAAATCAATAACAGAAAATCATTAAAAATAATTTTGTTTACACGCACACTACTCAGATATTGTTGCATGCTTCCGTGGCCAGCGTTAACAGGAGCGACATGCCAAACTCTTGCTCATGTCAAGTGACTACCATAAGCCAATCAGCGACCTGATGTCACTGTTATTGCCGCCAACAGTTTATGATGCTCCTCTACGTACAGATCTGACTCTGATATGAACTGCATCACCACTCTCCTTGATGTAGACTAAATTGGCATGTACAAGTGGTATGGTGAGAAATAGAGTAAACTGTAACCCAGATTTCTGTCACTTCGGGAAGTTAGATTTCCCATGAATCTTGGCACTTCCTATACAGACCATCTCATTTTTTCTTTCTTTCACAGAGGAAGGTTGCGTATAATGTCCTTCCATCCATGCATATCAAATGACCTCGGTCAAGTTCTTTAATCAGCAAAATTAAGCATTTGCCATAAGAGTCAAGGGAGGTAGAAAGAAGAAGGTACAAAAAGACTTTGTAGAGTCACTGTAATGAACTTTCAGATAAAGAAAAGCCAGGTAGGCCATATATCTAATTTCGTGTATAATGGGAATGCCATCGCGGTATAGAACTGGATGAAAGTGAGTACAGCCATTCTGGATAACTCAGTAACAACTGAGATGTTTCTTACCGCTTGTGGGAATTGTGTTGTCCTTGACAGCTCTCTACTATACCCATGTTTTAAAAAAAAGAAAAAAATTGTAATTTTTATTCGCTTTGAACTTTGATACACAGTGAATAATTGCATGATGACCATAGGTTAGGTTTATGTATAGGTTATTGGTGTTGTAGTATATTCGTATATGTACGATAGGGCCTCATCCACGTCAAGCTCTGCTTATGATGACGGTCCCATGTATCAATTTCTCCTTCGTTCATGTATAAATACAGTATGCCTTAACATGTTGTTTTGATTCATATGTAATTACAAACTGATGTTTCATGAATTTGAAACTGATGTTGTTATGAAATCGACATTTCTTGTATTGATTTGTATGTTATACTCTCTTTCTTTGCATACTCTGTATCACTTTTTTCCATATTTTGTTATTTAATTTGGAGAAAGAAAATGCAGAAAAAAACCCAAACCAAACCAAACCTCTTCATAGATAATTTTTGGTTCTTTCCGCGTGAGACGATTATATTATCCTCCTATGGAAGAGTTGGTCTTTCTTAGACAGTATACCAACGGCCGGGTAATGTGCTATCAGAGAAATGTGGATTGGCATAGTTTGGAAGAAATCTGTCTAGATTCGCAAATGGAATAAATTCCATAAAAATTATAAAGTGGTAAATGTAAACTTTTCCGTTGTTTCTTTTATTAAAGGTTAACAATGTGTGGAGTTATACATACCGCAGGCTTAAGTTCGATGTATTCCAGGTATAGTGATGATCAGATATGGTTATATTACTCATGGGAGTTGTTGTTGTTGTTGCTGCTACTGCTGTTGTTGCTGTTTTCTTTAAGGCAGCTAGGTTCTCCCACTTACAATATGCTTCTGCATGTAGGATTTTATGTTCATGTCAAATCATACAGTTATCTGGGCAAATATGTCGATATTTCACTCGTTGCAGACACGAAGGTCACTCATATAGAGTCAATTCTAAATTCGTCTTGAATGTCTGCGCTTCGATATTGATACTTTTGAGGGCTACCCATATAGGAAATGATAAATCTAGAACATGCTTATATCAACGCAAACAAAGAGGCTATATCTCACGGTTGATTTCAAGCTTATGGTTCTGATGCGCATGGCGACAAAACTTCCACTTTGAAACGTTTTATTTGATAAGTTATCGTTATCGGCTCTTTCCCTTGCCCGTATAGTACAAGCGGGAAACACACGCGGCGATTACCAATGTATCGATAACAGACCTTCAATGCGCGCCTTTGACGTAGAGCACTGAGAACCCCTTTGGAGTTGTACTATTTCTTGATTATGATATGATTAAAGAAAATTTTGAAAAGTTTTCTACTTTTGAAATCCCAGTGACAGTATCGGTATTAGGAATTAGACATGACGGTCAGTGACTGTAACGCAGTTACTTTGAGAGCGTTTTCTACGCGTCATATATCTAGCGTTTCAACAGTCGCAGCTGTTCGGTGCGTCAAACTTTACAGAATGAAAGACGCTTTTGAATTGAATTGAAATGGTGTTTTATTAATCGATATCTTTCGCAGCCCGGAGGCTGAATTACAGACATTGTTAACAATGGCCATGTATACATTAAAAATGGTCACAAAATACAATGTAGCGATGAAAAAAAAAATACATTAAAATAACAAAGGGTCAATCTTATTCATCAGAACCATTGCACAATTAGATTAACCTATAATACAAAACAAAGTCAGATATTACAGATACAATATATTACTGTTCTCAATGATTATAAAAAAAAACCAACAACACTAGATTTATGTTAATTATATATACCAGTCATTCATACTTAATAATTACTACAGATATTGTGTTGTATAACACGTGATTAAAAAAAAAGAAAAAAATCCTCACAATCTTCTCTTCGTAATATACATAAACTCCCATATCAGAATACATTCAATCTATACACAGCGCATTACATCAAATCAGTCAATCAATGATTCGCATTACATATGTGCATTGTATATACGAAAATAGTATCTGATAATTGCACATCTCTCCCCCTCTTTCTCCCCCCTCTCTCTCTTTCTCTCTCTCTCTCTCCCTCTCTCTCTCTTCTAACTCTTATTCCACTATTACACACACTCTCACGTACAATATGTATATCTAACAAACAAATACATACGATTGTTTCTATGACCAACACTCTGTGTTATATATTATTGCACATTTTACACCAAAATTCGATCTCACAAATAACCAACACCAAAACGCTAAAACATAACGCTATAAAAAAAAATCCAACCGTTTTTGAGACAACGCATAGCTATACCATGCACATCATAATTAAAACAATATGTATATATACTTTCAAAAATTACATCTTCACATAATGAGGGAAATAATGAATGCTCTGTGGCACTTTATGAAGGAGACATAAACAAAGCAAATAGACAAAGAAACAAAACACTGTACTATTCATTAATATATGTATGAGGTAGAAAATGGCACTATTTGAAACCATTTTGTTGGAAACACTGCTGCTGCCTGTTAGGCGCTGCTCACGACGCTATTATAACTCGTCACGCATTTGTATAAATTCTCGTAACTTTTTTTTTTTACAGTGAATATTATTCGGATATACATGGCGAGGTATCTGAAAAGAGTGTGACCAATTTTAGATTTAGCTTTTTGCAGATTCGCCCAGTGATTGAGAAGGCCTCTTGCGCGTTCTTATGTCCTGTGTATGTACCAAGGAATCCTTGCGGCCCAACTTGCGGGTCACCGTCAACTATTTGGCCCAGATCTGAATGTTGTGTGCCATTCACATCAAAGGATACAACTGTGTGAGGCTCGCCAAGTATATTTGTACCTCCTAAATTGATCACACGCATTGCGTGTACCGCATTAGGGTAACTGGGGCGCTAGTTGGAAAAGTACATTTAGATTTTTTTTTTTTAAAGAAAAAAAGATATATCTTTTGGAATCTATCAGTGAGTACGAAAAGTAATTATATTGGGGGATGTTTGCTTTAACCATCGTAACCAGATTTGTTTTGGCAGTTTTTCAATTCTGTAATCTAGCGCAGGTTTTGACACTCGGCCTCGTTTCTGTTTATGTATTTTTCCCCATTCTGGTTTGTGCGTGTCCTCAGGAATAAGTGAACGTGAAAGCTTTCATGGAGAACCAGGTGAATTTATCTGCAGATATGTAATATAAAACATGAAACATCGTTAAAATAAAGTGATGAGAAGATATGCCATGGCACGATTCGAACGTATTTTATCAATCACAATCATGATATTAGCAGTTTATACGAGCTAAATATATTATGTACACTAAGTTTTTATCGTCATATTATGTAGTTTACTTCGTCATGTAAACCATTCAGGTTTCTTTCACTTTACTCCCACTGTTCGATGAGAGTAAACATCCCTGGTTCCCTCTCCAATAGTAATACAATGTTATGAATTGTAAGTGCATCTGAAGATGTTTTGAACGAGTATTTCTATGGAATAAAATGACACACAGGTGTTTCGCTTGTGTAGCGTGCCATATGCACGGTGCATTATGCGACTTTCATTTGTTGGTTATCCTCGAAAACTGACTGTTTATCACTTATTCTCATTTTATGTGTTGACACCGATCCATCGATACACCGCGACTTTCGCACTGCGGATGTGACCTTACGTGAACGGAGAGGTTTTGTTGGCCGAGGGCCATAATGCAGTGAAATAGAACAATTTGATTTACCCATTTGAAAGATAAACAGACAGTATCAAACCATATGCTGTGACTTATTCGATTACTTTGGCACAAAATAGGGGCTTCTGATTTCTTTCTACTATTAGACTCAAGCAACCATCCTTTTCAATGGCGTCTATTGATAATGGGAGTGGAGGTGAAGGAATGCGAGGATGGATGCAATTTATGTCACGATAAATGTAACGAATGAAAATAGTGAAAAGAAGGAGACACGAGCTTTGGTAGCAAAGGTTCCCTGAGATTCGAACATCCGATGGGTTAACGCTGAACCAGACTTGCACTCTGCAAAAGTACGGATGATCCATGGAATGTGTGGAGGTATACGCCCAGTATCGCTCTGTGGTTTTCATGTCATGGACATCTCGCTCAAATATTCGACATTGGTTTTCATTCCAGAACTAACTATACAGACAGACCAATAAAAATTTGTAGAACTTAAGGTGAGAGCATGATATTATTATCTATAGTTCCCCGTCAAGGAAAACTTCAATTCATGAACATTTAAGGCTTGCTTTAATTAGGAAACAATATTATCAATCTAACCATCAGGGCAGTGGCAGCTATAGCTTCTTAAGTTTTTGTATTTTACAGTCTTTGGCATCTCTCATGTTTTCACATAATATTTATCACTAGCGCATTATGGAAATAACACAGTAAGACTTTATCGCTTAAGAATCTCTTGCTTTATTTTTGCATGTATAGTTACTGAGAAATGTCTCTTTCGCAAATGAATTTAAAACAAATGTTTTTCATCTTTCGCACCGAATCATTTTGAATTAGAAAGTTTAACTGCCAATTATTCTAGAACATTAAAAAATAAGTACAAACCAATGTGATGGTTGAGAAGGAATGCCGTCATAAAATTGTAAATCAACTTCATGTTGAAGCCGAGTCATAAAGTATGAAATCTATACAAACAGAATTATTTCACTGCAGATGTTACTATGTATTTGCAAAATCAAACAAGCTAACAAACACAGGGTAGACCTATAGACTTTCAGTGAACGAATACATTCTCGCTCATGATCTAGAGTCTATACAAATCGCCAGATAGTCATTGATGTTCTACGGCAAATTGGAGATTCCTATGTAAAGAATTCGAAGGACATTATGAAAAATCTGGAATATGGAATTCTACACACTCTGATGTAAAATGTAAGAAGACGGTAAAAAGTTTTCAGTTCAGTTCAGTTCAATTTATTTACCATCAATTTAGGAGTATACAATAAAAAGATACACAAAGATACATAACTATATACAAAGTAAACATAAACAAAACAGAAAACAATTAAACTTGATGGTGGGAACCCCATGAGAAGCGGTGCTTATAGATAAGGGGCCCCAGAAAGAAAGCTTTCAAGCGTATTTCACTTGAAAGGTATTTCGGGAGTAATCAATATCATTCTGAATTGATAAGAGACTAGCATGATAGGGGTGTGTTTGTGATAATGGCATCTTGTGTATTGTAAATGTGCTTGTGTATGTTTTGTCTGTGTATGTGTGTGTGCGTGCGTGTGCCGACTTTTTTTGTCAGTTATCGTTTAAAGAGAGAAGAAATAAAACGCTGTATTTACTTTTCGGGGGTTAAGTTTAAATAAGGCCCATTGCCTTCTCATGAACCCCTTCACTTGATAACTTTGGTAGTTTGTTTAAGCTTGTTTGTTTGTTTTGTCACATTTTCATGTTATACTTGTCATACTATTGTCACATTTTTATGTATGCGTGTTTTATTAAGTGAAAATAAATGAAATGAAAATGAAAATAAATACACGCTTTCATTAGTCATTACTTTCTGAACTTGATGTAGCTGAGAGTTCATCTTGTAACTTGTTACACAGATTAAATGGCTGGTGTGGGAATGACTGGAAACTGTGCTGCTGACTTGTAAGGTTACAAGGCGGGCTGAAATTTCTCGTGTCTGTCACCATCTGGTCTACAGGCATTTTCTTTCGAAACTCAACCACCTGATCATCTGCTACTATTCCTATCCTACATCGACAGTCCACCACATCGAAGTAGTCCACGATACTTGGGCGAGATAATCAGATAATGCGATTGCCCGTCAGGAGTGAACGTGACCACCTGTGTAAGTAGGTCATTTCCACTGGCCAATCAGAATACTCTATTGTTTTAAAAGACTGGGAAGTCTGTAAAAGCAGGCATAACAGTGATCAAATCTGATTAGTTTACCACTATCACAAGTAAACTCGGTTTTCATTGTCATTATACGAACTAGGAGTCGATGATACAACCCAGTAAAGGTTACTGGCATTTGCAAGGAATGTTATCTATTGTATAGATGCAGTGTTACACCGTAAGGAGATTGACAAAGTATGATTTGTACGTGTGCGTGTGTGCGTGTGTGTGTGTGTGTGTGTTCTAAAATTTGGAAATTGAAGTAAAACAGTGGATGGAAATGTTGTAGTACGATAGTAAGATAAATCATTCTGAAATGTATTTTCTTTTAAAAACTAGTGATACCAATTTTATTTAATAACAGTAAAATAACGATAATGTAGTGTTACCATTGACAAGTTTGTTGAGCAGTAGCAGCAGCACCACAAGCGATTCAAGTGATCAGTGAATTAATGGTGGGTTGAGTTGTAATAATGAAAAAAAAAACTATTACCAAATATAATGTCAGTAATCAGCATCATAGTTGGAGAACTCTGCAGGCTATTTCTTTTTAGTCAGAAGAAGTAGCAAGACAAAGAATAGTAATTGTAACCATGTTGGAGTGGAGACAGGAAAGAAATGCCCCATATTGTAGTAGGCGCTAATTTAAAACACCCTTTTGTGGACTGCAATACTGACACCATCTGTTAAGAGTTCACGGTTAGGAACGCCATTCTTTGCTTAGGGCTGTTGACCTACCATCATATCAGCCTACATCAGTTTTAGTATAGCCCTGTATGATGTGAAAGCAACCCAACTGTCACGCTCATTCGAGTATTGTCGAGTGTGACAGGGCATGTAAAGGATCTGGGTTATTGGCCGATAAGACAATCATGTAGCCCATCCCATCCTAGTGTCATATTCAATCGTGCCATTGCCGTGGCGCTGATACGCCGGACGCTCGAGCCATTGTCATGACGTCACAATCGCACGGCTTCATCACGCCATTGTATACCAGTAGTCTCATGTCGTATTTTTTTTAAGCCAAAACATAGTTCTCAGAAAGACTCAAAATTCATCTTTCACCATTTGGAATTTTGCTTGCAATACATCAAAAGAATCTACCAAGGAACTCGTTTGGCTGGCGCAATTTTCCAGGATATTAAACTGTTTTGGATTATTTAGAAATCAAAGGTGTAGAGTAATTTCGATCATATGCATACGACCTTTATTCCTGAGGCGCCCTCCCCATTCAGTGGTAGGTAGGTGAAACGTTTCGTGATGATCGATCATGCCCTAGCAATGCCCTAGGAGGAGAATTTATATTTTTGTGTGATTATATACCAGCGCTGTTGAAAGTGAGAGCTCCATTATTTTATAGGGATTTATTAGAAGTGTGGGTACAAACGAAACAAATGAGAAGTAATGTTAGTAGTAGTTTGTATAGTGGTAATGTTATAATATTTAATAATAAATATATACGATTGAATAGAAGTTGTATATATGATGAAAATATGTATAAAAATGGAGTTTATAGATTAAAACATATATTAGGAAATAATGGTGAATTGAAATGTGATAGATATTTTAGAGATTTAGGTTTAGGAGTTAAAGATATTTTTTTTTGCTAAGATGTATTTATGAAAATATACCGATGGGTTGGAGGAGAAATATGAAAGAAAAAGAAAAAGATATTTTGGAAACTGATTTCATTATAGGAGGGAAAACAATCGCCATTAGCAATTTAAGATCAAAACAAATGTATTCGCAATTTCTTAAGGAAAAAGAAAGTGCAGTATTGATTTTTGATAGAATTAATCAAAATTATGGGTTTTCTGTCAAGGAGATACAAAATATATTTTTAAGGCCAAGACAATGTACATTAAATAGCCGATTAAGAGAGTTTCAGTTTAAACTGATGCATGGTATTGTTTATACAAATCACCATCTTTTCAGGTTTGGTTTTACTGCAAGTAATTTATGCTCTTTTTGTGAAAAAGAAGAAGAAACATACAAACACTTATTTTACATTTGTGAGCATGTGAAATTACTCTGGGAATCATGTGAAGAAATGATAGAGAATGTTGAATTTAAAAATTGTACTTGGGAAGAAATTCTGTTTGGGTGGAAGGAGGATAATAGGGGAAAACATCAGTTGTTAAATCACATTTTAATTTTGGTTAAATATTTGATTTTTAAAAGTAGAGAATATGGAAAGCCGCCTACATATCGTGAAATAAAAAATAATATTTTAGAGGATAGATTTGAGGAAAAGAAATTATCATCAATGAAGGGAACTTTAACCATTCATTTTAGTAAATGGGAAAATTTGAAAATAAGTATGGAAGGACCCGGAGCCAGATGTCCACGGGGAAGGGGGGAAGGGAGGGGAAGGGTAGAGGGGAGAGGGAGGGGGGAGGGGGAGGGGGAGGGGGTGATTAACGGGAATATCGATTCCATTTGGTTGTATATTGATTTTATTTGGGTGCATATTGATGTGTTAGATATTTCTTTGTATGAAGCACCGTTACGCTGAAAGTACAGCTCCATTTAATATAAATATTCTTTTTTTTTATGAATGCGCTGTCATGTTTAAAAGGACAGATCCATTTGATTTTAATGAAAGCAAGTAAGCAGTGTATGTTGTTGTTTTTTTTTTCTCGGTGAATTGTATTTCCTTTGCTAATGCACTGTTCCTGCTGAAAGTACAGCTTGGTTTGATTTCATTATAATTGTGTTTTTTTAAATCGTGAATTCTGTAATACATATGATTCGATTTATTATGAAATTGTATTGAATATGGAATCAATAAAAGATTATGGAAAAAAAATCGTATTTTCCAAAAAGCTTCATGCGATTCATTCTAGTGCGGAAGTACAGCTTTGGCCCGATTTAATTTTGAGAAAAATTACGCAACAACCACGATCGGGTGAGCTGTGCTCTAATATTGCAGTAATTCGGAAGAAACTTTTTGGCTATCTAGGCCTATTTCGCACTTTCGTTGTTACCCAACTGAAATCGTGTTATTACAGCGTTATTTCACACATTCCTCATTCATATGTGTACATTCCTTATGCGTATGTGTATACATATTGAAGCAAAAATCGAGTTTGCAGGCTTATGAGAATTATATCATGTTTTTAACTTTAACCTGCTATTTCGTTGTGTACTACACTTGTTGCTGACATCTTCTGAGCATGTTTTGGCGTTCGAACTGCACGATCCATATTATGGCAACTAATCAAAACGCGTAGAATAATGATTTGCCTTGAAAAATTTCGTTTCGCATTCATGTCAACTGCCTGATATTCCATTTGAATGGTTGAAAATATCTTTAAGTGGGAAACATGTGGCAGTTCCTCACACAGGTCCCGCACATCACACTTCAAGATAGGGACACTATCATTATTTGCCTAAGAGCCGGGTAAAACTAGCCTAGAATGGCGTTGATGTTCATAACAACGTATCTATCACACATAATCAGCTGCGCGAGGCACAGCGTTTGCTATTCTTGGGATGTCAAACAACAATAGGAATGAATAGCTGCGGTCCAAATAAAAGATAAAAATCACCTTTGACACGACTGTTCCAAAAATCATCGTAAGGCAAACAAACGTTAGAGATACGTTCTGCAGGGGAATCAAACAACCGGGCCCACGTGAGAATATATGCAGCATGCTCCTCTACCTTATTCAAACCTGACCTCGAAAGAAAAAAAAAATCATTATCTTACATCAAAGCAGAAGGAACAACTGTGTAAATGCAAGTGTTGTAAACAAGTGGGTTCGGCACGAATAGTTATATTTTGTGTTGTACCCTCAAACGTATCGCAAAATAATGATATTTGCAGGAGGGTTGTATATTACTTTCTTCCGGCTAATGACCATTTATTTAGAATTTATAGTGTTAGTGCCATTGTTTATCAATTATTTCTATGAATATTAGATCCAGGTCATGTCAAATCGTGGGACGCCCCCCCCCCCCCGAAAACTTTCCTGCTTTAATAACCACTTGTGTAGAATAAACGGGTGTGGTTGTGTACACTTTGAATCGTATAATTGATAAAGAAATAGTGAAGTGAAATTGATAACAAATTTGCATCGGTTGATTTGAACGTTAAAGTGTTAATGATTATAATTTTTCACTGATGAAAATTTTACAAGGTAGATAATAAGATGCAGAATATACTATATTTGATACTGACGGGGATAAAAATTAACGGAACATTTGCATTCATGATATAGCCACTAATGCATCATGCCACTACACGTCAGATCTGACGTCATAAAAATCATGAAACAAAATCGAAGGTTTTATTACATCAAAAATTATCGAATTCTCAAATTCTACACGTTTTCTCGAAAAGTGGTATTAATCTCAAATATCAAAAAATCAATTTAGTTGATCATGTCATCACCTCATAACTCTTTCATGGATTTGTACACACACACACACACACACACACACGCACACACACAGACATACACACACACACATACAAATCAAATCATATTTTGGTCCAGCAGTTAGAAACTACGACCATTGATCCTACGACTTGAAATGCTTGTTGAATTAAGAGTTATAGTTAGTCAGTTATTTAGTATGTTTGTTTGTTTCATTTCCATCTGAGAGGATGGCTGGATATATTAGCCCATATTCAGCTTCAATATCTGGTATTCCATGGGGTCCAAGATTGGATGTAGGCTGGACCACTTCACCGGGTTAAACACTCTGCTCTTTGCGATGAATAAATGAAGTGGGATCTTTTACGTGCATGAGTTGTGACTCTCTCACACACGGGACCTTCATTAATTTCATGTCCTACCCGAGGGACAGCGTGTTGTGCCTCTTACAGTGTCGTACTAGTGGGGACGTTATGATTACACACAACATTGCTCAGTGCAGAGACGCGGGAATCGAACTCGGGTCCTTTGGATCGTGAAGCAGACGCGCTACCGACTATTAAAGCTAACTCACTAACTATGTACTGCTTATCATTGGGAGGAAAGAAAAAATCAAATAATGAACGATCAAATGTCTGTTTCTGGTACTGACCTACGCTATTATAGCTATTGTCACAGCAGGATAAACCACTGAAAGAAATGTTGCATTGCAAGATTAGGCTGCGATTGTGCAACTTGTATTTGTTCATCGTCTAGACGTGGACGATAAAGTTTGAAGGTCCCCATGTCTTTTCGGAGAAAGGGTTAATTTGATATTTTAAACTCAATAGTAAACAATATTCTACGACACATTGTTATAAGGAACAGTTACAAATAGCCAATTAAAAAGGGGTGTGGAGAGAAATCTTTAATTTAAAGGGTGACGTTAATGATTGTAACTAGACGTCTTCGCGAACACGTATAAGTACCAGGTGAGCATATTAAATATAGACTCATTTGCAACTATATGATGAATACTGAGCAGCCAAGATCTTGTGAAATCTCAACATGATCTGTACTTTCCTACTGGCGTTGCTATCTTTATTCATGAAGTGCCAGATGACTCAGCCCAAGCAGGGCTTTGACCGACCTACATGTACTGTATGTGTTGAGCTTAACTACCCTTTGTGCAATGTATTTGTGGTGTGAAAGTCCAGTATGTGTGCACTTGATGATAATTGTATTGTTCGTTAGTTATGTTGAATTGCTACATATTTCTGACTCATTGTAAAGTAATTGTACACGTAAACAGCAGCAGTGTAATTGTGGATGAGATAACAGTAGTCCTGGGAAGTTTTGAGCTGCATGTCTTACCAACCCTATAACCTATGACTGAATTTAATGTTTTAGATTTTGTGATGAAATATTTTTGATTTATTACATATTGTATTTGTTACTGGAACATATGCAGAATAGGAAAGAAGAAAAAAAGAATTAAGAGAACTTTTAAACAAAATACAAATATGATAACATTTTTGAGCATTTGTAATATGTCACACTGCCTGCTATATTTTAGTATGTTGTACGAATGTCTCTGTCTTAACATTATTGAGCATTTGTAATATGTCACACTGCCTGTTATATTTTAGTAGGTTGTACGAATGTCTCTGTCTTAACATTATTGAGCATTTGTAATATGTCACACTGCCTGTTATATTTTAGTAGGTTGTACGAATGTCTCTGTCTTTTTATAGCCTTTGTCGCGCAGCAAATTCTCTTGAGATAATTTAATGTCTCCTATCCTTGCCCAGGCTTTTTGTGTGCTGGAGCACTCTTTCATGTTGATCACGTGATAGTTTTGGTGTATGTGTGTGTGTACGTGTAAGTTTATAGGGGTGTAACTCGCGGGTGTGGGGTATGTGTGTGTGCGTGTGTGTGTGTGTGTGTGTGTGGGTGTGTGTGTGAAAGTGTACTCGGTGAGAGTGGGGGGGGGGGGGGTAGTGGTGGTGTGTAGAACATGTGTCAAAGTCTCAACTGGAGGAGTGCTCCGGCATTATGGAAGTGCCTGGGTGGGGCGATGGGGCGAAGGAAAAAGAAAAAAAAAATGCATACTCTGTATACGCTTATGTATTCTTCTCCTGTCCTCCTAGCCTTTCTCTTCCCTCTTTATTGTAATTTCAACGCAATATTTTATTTTTTTGTATCAAATGTATGTATTTTATGTATGTATGGTATAAACCTCATAATATATTAAGTTATTTTCATTATTCATATTCTTCATTTATGCACCTTTATCTTTATGTATGTCCGAAAACAAATTTTGTGTATATTCTATACATGACAATAAATTATCTTGAAATGCTCTTGAAAAAAAAAATGCTCTTTACTACTGTTTTAACCTTTGTGAAAAGGTGACATTAAGACACTCGTACCAGGAAAAGTACCAGTAACAGATTTGTAAATTGACGGGAATTATGTACTCAAAATTTTACTAAAGGGATGGTGGCTTCCGCTCCAATCTTCGAGGAAGATCGACTCAAACATGCAATGGTTGACATGAGAGGGGTGAAGCTGGTCGCTTACGTGCGTGAGCTTGTGCCTATTTCAAACACATCAAACGTTATAAAAGCCTATTCGAGGACAAGAACGTCTTTGCCTTTGTCCAGGCATGGACCCTATCACCATGATCCAGGGGGAGCGGTAAAATTACGTAACATTACTCAGCTGGACACACTAGAGTTTGAACCCAAGCCGCATGTGGTCACGCTATCATACCAATTACGCCAGCTCGTTATTCCCGAGTAGCGACGCCCTTCATAATGACGCCGTATAATTACGTCTACACCTGATGTCGACATATCGGCAAGTCATATCAAACTTGATCGCTGGGGGCGCGAACCAAATTAAAGAAACATCTTTATTCACGGCACCGAGTGTTTGATACGAACTGAGGTAAACGCTCTCTCAGATATACCAAGGGGAGTCATTTAGTATAGTTCTAACAGGTAGATAGAGAGATAGAAAGAGAGAGGGAGGAAATGAGAGAATGAATTCATATGGCTGTTCATTTCGAATGAAATTTAGAAGATAATTAGTCTGATTCTTTCATCTATCTATTCTTCTAATACCATGCCTCTTTACTATTTCTATCATAGCTTTGTCACGTGTACGTAAGAATTTATACAATAGAGAAGCGCCCTCATTCTGAGCACGGAAAGTCTGATATTTTGTAGAGAAATAAATCCTCTCAGTAATACCAAGGGAGACATGTATGATACATCTCCCCCCCCCCCCTCTCTCTCTCTCTGTCTCTTAATTCATTTGGGTCCCTGTCAGTTTGTGTTTAAACAAGGCAGGTATTACATTGTACCTGCACCGTCTGCGTGCACGTGTACTCCAATATTCTTACCCTAGATACGCAGCGGCGAGTGCAAGATAAGGGTTGATGGTTTAAATATCATGGTTCAAACCGTGTAATCATGCAGCGTTCATATCATAAGTTTGTGATAGCTTAACCTTGAGTGTGTTGGCTGTCAGGAACACTTGTTATTCATTCGTGGATATCCCTGACTATCCAGCCTATTCTCGTGAATCATGAAAGTGTGATAAGCTTACCGATAGCAGAAAGGACTAGCATACAAATTGTCGCTTTCGAGAGAGATTTCGTAACAAGGAACATGAAATGAGGAAAGAGAGAAAGAGAAAAAAGGTGTATTATACGTGCAAAACAAATGCTTAATTTCTCCGCGCAACCCGGGGAAATGTTTAACCATATCTGAGAGTTGAACAAACCAATTATACAAGAGCCCTGTTTCTTCCGTTTTGAGGCAGAAACATGTGTCATATAAGAGCAAAATAGCTCGACAAATAGATGAATATATGATAGCTTACAGGGAGGGTGTAGATATTATATCTATATGGCTGAATGAGAAGATGATTAGGCAAGTAAATAGGCAGGATATGATAGAGAGAGAAAGAATTTGATGTTTGATTTGATGGCGGCTTGATTCAGAAATAGATTCAGGATAAAATTCAGCCATTAAAAAAAAAAAAAGAAGTCTAACCTGGAGGTGTTTTATAAAGCTGTTCGTCAAGTTACGAACAACTTACGAGAGACTGGTGATCAGTCCTTGTGCTGAATTATTGAAATTATGATAAGTATAGCACATCACATCTGATCACCAGTCGCTCGTAAATTGTTCGTAACTTTACGAACAGCTTTACGAAACACCCCCTAGGACTAACAACAGCGAGAACTGTCCAAGATGCGGTTATAGTCAAAGCTTAATGGGATAAAATTGAAAGAAAAGGAGAAGTGCAAAGGCGCACAATAGATTTAGTAGCTCTTCAATTTCACTGACATGAACAGTGTCAAAATATAAAAGAATAAATAGGAGAAAGAAAAAGGAGAGGAAAATCAAAGTGATCTAAGAGAGGATACGCACACACATTGCATATACAGACCCTCTGTTACCAACTACAGTTCAACGTTCTCACATAGCAGTTTGACACGTTTGTTTGTTTTTTTTTTGTTGTAAATATTACAAGGACAACTGTGATATTTCTGCAACAGTCGCAACTTTTTGAGAATGTCAGTTTTATATATTAGTATAATCAATAGAAAGATACTTGCTATCATTTCATATAATACGTGTAAAAGTGCAATTTTACTTCATGTTTATATTAGTACTGATATGGAAAGTAAAATCGAAAGCAAAAACAGAAACAAGAAGGTACAATGCCACCAAATTGGACCAAAAATAAGTATACCACGTGATATTACTATTTAAAACAATGCTTAAAGTGAAGATTCCTTAAATTATTCTATGTCTGGCTTTGATTCAACCGCTATCATTTTGTCTGTTTGACTTTCCTTTTTCTATTAGGCCTACGGTAAATTTTGACATACAGAGTGACACTAATACATGTACAATGAACCATTATAATGTTCGTTTTCCGAAATGTTGTAAGCTTTTTTCATTTTATTTTCTGCACGCTTGTTCTCTGTCGAGAGGAGTTTTGTTATTATTGTTATCATTATTGTTATTATTATTATTATTATTATTATTATTATTATTATTATTATTATTATTATTATTATTATCATCATTATTATTATTATTATTATTATTATTATTATTATTATTATTATTATTATCATTATTGTTATTATTATTGTTATTATTATTATCATCATCATCATCATTATTCATTGTTTTGTTCATACACAGGAATATCCTATATTCTAGCCCGACTTCGTCAGGTTGCAAATTATATCCTCCAATCGGATGTAAACCTCAGAGTCACGCTCCATATTAAGCAAATTAACCTTTGACTATCATGCTTGTCGCAGCCCATGTACAATGTGACAATGAACTCATAATCCAAAGTCTAACAGAAAAGTGATTACATACTATTCATTCATTTTCGTTGATGTTTTGAAAGTGCGCTCTTTATATCCCTTTCTGACTACCTTTTGCATATGAAAACAAAATATAAGAGTGTGTAAGCTATATGTTCATGTCTATATGTCCATATGTCAGTATCATCGTCATGATAAACTATGAAAAGAGAAATTACGAATAGAATGTGGACATGTTTATTAATGCACTGCTATGAGTCGGATCGATCCCGTTCCCAATAATCCAGCACAAATACAAACCAATGGAATAAAATGACTGTACAGCCTAGATTATCCCACCAAAGGGAAATCTCTGGACTATAAAGATGCCAATGTTTAGGACAGCTAGCATTTCATTTCAGATAGTTTCGGAGTTAGAGCATCAAAGATTTGCTCTCCATATAGCAGTATAGCATTATATTCATCTATTAGGGCTCTCAGTTTGCAGTTTGTGAACATGGCAGTTGGTAACAGAATGTAAGAATCATTGTACTCCTTAAAACTTTCATTTCTTAAGTCTTCTTCAATTTGCATATTTATAAAACAAAAGGAAAAGCATTTGCGGGTTAATTACGGTGACTATGTAATTGGGATCGGAATATTTTGAAATGTAAATCAATTACTTGTTCATTACTCGTTCCCTTCGCAGTTTCTTGCAATGCGGCGTTTCTGACTCAATTCAACTGATTTTTAGATCTTATTATTAAACCCACTCAGGATGATAAGATTATCAATCAATAAATTGATCAAATAGAAATAAACATGTGATGGTGTGGTGGTGAACGATTTAGTTGGGCTCTGCATGCACCCCTTTAGACTGGACTTCGTTCCCCCTTCTTTTCTATTTTCATCCGCGAAGCTCCCGGGTCAACCTCGCCGGGGGGAGGGCAGAGCGCAATTTTTAACAATGTTGGGCAAACGTGAGATCGTCTCCAAATATAGAAGAACCATTATTGTTTCGCTCCGCTTGGTACTGTTTGTTTCGAGATGAGGTTTTTTATCTTTTCAAGGAGACCACGTGACAATGGCGTTGCTTACTCTTCTACTGGATCCCTCCGGATTGGAGGGAAAATTATGTACTCATGTATAAACTTGGCATACAGTATACTTATATGGCTTTATCTTTTGGGAGTATCATGATAAAACGTGACCCCAGAAATTGCTGAGATGGAATCGTGGATAGGAATCATGGGAATAGAAACTCAATTGTTGCACAACCGCGGATATACCTGATATAGGTTGGTTTCGTATCACATTAGGTTGGATTTGGAGCAGCTCACAATAATTAACCATGAACAGAACGACAGAAACAAAATGATAAAATATAACAACATCTCCACTCGGGAAGGAGAGGACTTTTTTTTTTATATATTTTATCTTAAAGAGCATGGTTAGAATCATCACCACGGTCAAAGAAGCAAAAACCATGTGATGTTACATGACATATTGTCTTACACGTCAACGTGATTTCGGAAGGAAAGAATGTTCAATACAAAATTAAGCGCACAAAATAAGAAAGAGCGAATATGTTCAGTTTCATCTGCAAAAGGCAAAATTTCCAAGCAGTAAGGACTGTCAGTATATCAACACACATGCCTGCAAACACACACATACACACACACACACACACTTCCTTTTTTTTCCTTGGTATTTATTGATTTCACTCAAATCATTCGTGAATCAACCTATTCTGGGTGTAACATGAACAAAAGCGATACAAATGCATTTCAAAACACAAAACAAATCCTTTTTTCAATCAATACTGCCAAAATCTCTCTTCAACATAAATAACTCGATTATGAATCAATCCCACTGATAATTTTTCACAAGAAAATATTGACATATACCAAGCATATATCCCTTAAATACATTAAATCAACTCATAATCACAACAGCATATAGAAAAAGAAAGAAAAAATACATTATACACATCTAGAATGAAATCATTCATAAAAAAAGCCCTTCCCTTCCCAACCAAAACAGATCTTCATCTATCCTAAATATTTAATCCTACCAATATCTTTCATACAATAAACACACAAACACACACACACACACACACACACACACACACACACACAACCACACAGACATGCACACCCTGAAAATAGACACTTTCGGATGACACGTAGTATTTTTTCTTTCCCCTGGGTTAGTGGGATGCTCTGTAGATTGAAATACATGCAATGCAGGTAATAATTTCATCCCATTAAAAGCATAAACTTGTACAAAATAATAGATAGCTCACCACCACAATTTCTAAGGCATAGCAAAAATTCGTGAATGTGAAGTGTCCTTGTAGGGTTATGAAATAACGTTGTTGAAACCTTCATCAGATATACTCGTCCAACATGATCTTTTAACCTGCCTTTGCTGTTCTTTTAGAGCCATCATTTTGTTTGCTTTCCTTTCTTTTTGTTTCGTTAGGATGTAACATGAACCTTGGACGACTCCTCGGATTCAAGCGATAGATTTCAAAGCGTGTGCTCAGTTGTTGAATAGCGAGGTGCAAATATTTGTTTGTTTTGCTTTTAGCCTGCATATTCCGGCCCTCAAGCGTCTGCAATCGAAATTATCATGTCAACAACGTGACACTTATAAACACCAAACACACACACACACTCACACACACACACACACACACACACACACACACACACACACACACACACACACACACACACACACACACACACACACACACACACACACACAAAGCAACCCCTATTTTAGTGGTCAAAAACAGCGTTTTTGATTTGGCAGGAATATATCTATATTTCTACAGCGTGAGACCAACCCCTCAAACGATTCCTGACAGTTTTCTTTTGGTTTTGTGTGTGTGTGTGACATCGCAAGCGCTTTGTGATGTCGCAGTCTTTGTGACATCGTTTCACAAATAGTGTACTATCAGAAAAATGTCATAAAAAGTGACGCTAATTTCCAAATATAAGTATAATCACGGGGTGAAAAAGTAAAAAATACACATAATCACATGGAGCACTTTTAACCAATTACTTGAGGATATCTGTTTGACGTTTGGCCTCGGTTCATTCCATTGCAATCATGTATCTATAATCTCGACACACAAAAATGATAACATTGATACAAGCACAAGTCTTTCGCTAACCATGATACAAACAAAAATATTGCACACGACGCCCACTCGCGTAAGTATACAGTCGTCATGCGAGTACACCGTGCCTTGAGGTCAGGAATGCGTGCGTCACAATCTTTCACCAACAGATACAAACTCGATAAACTTATCTCATCCATTGCTCATGGTAGCTCCCTTGATAACAATCATCTTCCGAGGGGCGTGCTGGGGGTGTGTTGGTGAGTATTTATCTCAGGTGGGACTGTCAAATATGGATCATGCAAATAGATTGACCCTCTCGTAATTAAACCCACTAGATATAACTCCAGAGTTATGGAGTCATTGGTGTCATCCCGGTCAGGGCGGGAGGGCTGTGGTGTCATCCGAGCGTGTCAACGGTTCAAGCCTTGACTTCGCTTTGCTTCGTGGGGTTCTCCATCCAATAAACTGACGCACTGACATAGTCTACGTGGTGGACGTGTCCTACCATTCTAGCTGAAAGCATCTGTGTCGTTTGGGTAATGAAAACGTATTACGAAAGAAACTCAACTTCACTTGGAGTCATTTGAATTCACAGTTCATACAAATTTGTCTTGTTGGATAGATGGACCAACAAGAAGTACACACACACACACACACACACACACAGACACACACACACACACACACACACACACACACACACACACACACACACACACACACACACACACACACACACACACACACATATACACGCACACATACTCACAAACCAAATAAACTAATCTCACTGAAGACCGGATGGTTCAGAAATACAATATCTAGTTTATGCTATGAACTTATTCACAGGTATGTAGTACCACATGCTATCAATTAATCATATTATAACATCGCTTGTCTTGTCTTGTCATCTGTTCTGACTGACGTCACTCTCTCTCAAAGTCCATTTATCGATCAAAATTAGTTAAACAGTGATGATCCAGCTGGAAGCTACTTATAACAAAAAAAACCCTGCAAACTGTAACTGTGTGTCCTGAATTTGTTGTTAAAAGAAATAACAATTTCGTCTTGTGCAGAGTGCCTGTTTGTTTGTTTGTGTTTATTTCCTAATCATATAAGAAATCTATTACAAAAATATGTAAAATATCAATATTATGAACATCAAAATAGTTTATTGTTACTATATGTGGTAGAAATTGAAATCAAAGGCCGGGAATCATAAGAGTAATGGTTTTGATAGTTATCAGGGGTAGAATTTTATAAAGTTATTAATCCATATAGGTTTCATTCTTTCAATTTTTCTCACATGGTGTTCCATATTTAGTTCATACATTACGTTTGATGTAAAAGGTAAATCATCTGCAGTGTGTTCTTTATATAGACGTTAATATATCTATTCGTGTTTTCAAATACATCGTAGTATATGATCATATATACAATATGATTGCGTTACAAGATAATCATTCTTCCTTGGGTTCAATAAAAATCAAACTGATATAGAATAACTTGATTATGATAATTAGGAAGAGGATGATAATTTGTTAAGAGCGCGTGTTTCATATCAATGTTAGTTTAATTGTAAAATCAGATTTCGACATACATTGATATTAAATATCCTTCACCATTAGTGGTAGCGTATCATTATTCATGATAGCAGGAAACCATTTTCCATGTTTTCCATGAAAAGTATCGGCAGTCTTTTCAATTTGTTGAATAGTTTACGAACATGTTCAATTTGGAGATCTACTTTCAATAGCCTTATTCATCTACTACAGTTCATGGCATTTTAGTAAAGTGTTAGTGATCGCTTATCTGATGAGGTCTGCGGAATATCAACAGAACTTAACGGAATGTTCCTGTTAAAAGATGTTGTGAATAAAATGAATGAATAAATGAATAGATAAATTAATTCATTGATTAATTGATTAATTAATGAATAGACAAATAAATAATGTGCACACCATAATGATACTGCATTGGAAAGGTTTAGAGATTTAAAGCAGTAGGCCTATGCATCAAGTGCAGTGCTATACAAATATCGTTCGGATTAATCATCAGCGATTTGACAATTCGCTTTATGGCATTAGCATAGTGAGCACGTGACCTACTTTTACCCAATTAAAATGATTAAATCTCACAGAATACTGCAAGATGGCGACCTCGAGACGAGTAGACCTCCTTGCTCTCGTAAAAACTATCAAACTTCTAGAAACAGTATCAAAGGAAAAGAAAAACAAAGTAAACTTTTCAGGTCCAAAGATCATTTGCTGGCACCGTGTTTGAGTAAATTTGGTCTTTTTACCCAAGAGCTATATACGTATGCATTGTGGAAACCATGTGTTGTTGATATTCCAGTGATTACTGCCTATGCAAATACAACACTGTGGACGATGTTTACCGTGTCATTGCCTTTGACATCCGTTTCAAGTGCTGTGTAAATCCAATAGGAACTGCCACTATACGAGCCTCCTGGAACCGGGTCCAGTGCGTTGTACAAGTCAGCCATTACTATCTTGTTGAAGGTGCAAAATGTGCTGCGTCAGCAGTTTTGCCAATTTGGTCATTAGTAGGTTTAAGTAGGTAAAATTGGCAAAGATATGTCTCTATCCATGTACAGGTCGCCTTTCTGGACAGTTGAATTCATTGTACATACTTATATGATTGTACAGAACACGCACAAACACAGACACACACATAATATATTTTTATAAATACAATGAATTGATTATATATACATAGACACAGTATGTAATTATATGCTTACACTATACAACATTATGATTATATTGATATGATTATCAAGTATATGTGTGTGTGTGTGTGTGTGTGTGTTTGACTGTGAACGTCGTCATTGTCATAGTGTGTGAACAAAACAATAAATTATCAGTTTATCAACATTCAAATGTAAAATCTTTAATGACACCTCTTTATTTCCAGCCTAACCGCTCACGATGGCAGTCTCCTGCGTTCCATTATCTCTTATATTTAATGAGAAAATGTTTATTATACATTTAGCTTATTTGTATTATTGTTTCGCATATGTTTAAGGTACAATATCATTGCTTATGCTTTAATATCTGTATTTGTGTAATGTTTTGTCATAATTTCAATCATTGTATTTGATATTCTTCGTTTTGAATCTGTAGATGATTGAATGCAAAACTAAAAACCAAACCAAACATTCAAATTTCATCTCTACCAGAGAACCTGCTAAGAAAATTGTCACAGGACAGAGTTGACAGTGAATGTAACATGGATTCCAGACACGGAGCTTTATGCGTAACAGGAACAGGTCACGTGAACAGCTCTTTACGTAATACCATGGTCTTCAGAGGAACAGCTTATTCTTAGAATATGCCTGTTTAGTATAAAAGGTGAGTATTTATTTATATTCTTCTTCAAGGAGCTATAGGGGCGAGCTATTCCATCCACACACATCATGTATTAATTGGTATACAACGAAATACATTATGTGTGTGGATGATACTCAATGTATGTCAATACATCGCATGGAACCTTTTATTTGTTTCTTTGTCATGTAATCTTCGGGGATGCTTTATGGTGATCAGGTATACAGCCTATGATGCTCTATTACGAAGGTATGCATAAAGTTTGAATATATCAGTAAATCGGTTTATTCTGACCCGGCTCAGTGCAATAAAACCACATAATAGTGACGAGCGCTGATTTCATTCCAGTATACCCACTGTGAAAGGGGGTGAATGTGGGAGGTCCGTTTCGGAGTACGTGTTCCGCATATAGGGCTTTTGAACGCTAGCAAACAACGCGCCTGAATTTCATATGTGGACATAATACATGTACTCCATGTTTGTCAATTATGGTGCCCCCATGCCCCCGCCCCTTTCCCCGCCGTCACGCTTACACATTCGCGCTGTGCGGAGCTCACATGGCATGTCATGAGCTGTTTGGGCTTCGAAGTGGTTGTTTTTTTGTGGTAGACATTATTAACGACTTGGTTACACTGAACCGAACTGTTTCGATTTCACTTTAAAGGTTCAGTACCGACAGCGGACTGAGGAGTAGAAGAAAATCATCCCACGAGCTAAGATTGCAGACTCTACAGTCGATCGAGAAGATCATGTGCTTTGCATGAAATTATATTACACTGTGTCATGTATTGCCATGTACAGGTGTATCAGTATGCAAGAACAACAATACATGATACAGGTTATTAATCCATTTTATTAAAATCGGTTCGACCATTCTTTTTAAGAACTATTCACAATATCCAAACTTGTCAACTCTGTAGGTCTATATGCCTAGATAGTTATTATGTACGATAGTTCAGTCATGCCTTCTATAAAGAACATCTTCAGAACCCTTGTTTTATTGAGTTTTCTGCCACCTCATTATATTCATAAAAATGTGCTCGCAGGTCTGGTGCTGTCTTTTTTTTTTCTTCTTTCTCTTTTTTTCGTGATTAGCGAAAATGCATATTTTAGCAAATGACCCTTTTCTTTTCTTAGTTGTTTAGGCACTTCACTCGTTTCAAAGATACATAATGCATAAGTTTGCACGGCGTATCAATTTATTGAATTCATGTTCAAACAAAGAGTGAATTTGCATAGACCGGGTGACCAAAGAAGGCTCTCAATTAACAATCGGGGGAAACATCATTTCATGTACATTGCGTGTAGGAACAAACTACAAACTATTTCTACTATTATTGCCAAATAATAAAAGCTTTAATGACCACATTGTTACTGTCAGGCGGATGTGCTGGCAAACAATCAAGGATTACATGAATAATTACATCACAGATGCTTATCCAAATGAACTTAAACGAACATACTTGTATTGACAAAAATTGTCCTTTTTTTCTGCTCTTGCGCAAAGCCGAATTATGAAATGGCTCTGTTGGAGTCTGAGAATCGTTTCGATTCATGTCCTCAGGTCCCTCATGAAAGGGTGAAAATGAGCATAATGTTGATGCTCATTCTTATAAAGGTGCATGTCATAGCACACAAATACACCCATCATACACGCAGACACACATAAACACACACAAAACACAAACACACATATACCCCATAATCATTATACACAGTTAAACACACACACACAAACATACAGAGACGGACCAAGGAGGTACTCCTGGCGATCTGTATCTCAAATTACATGTACAGTATCTGTTTGTTTGTTTGTTTCTCTCAAACTGATCAAACAATGAAGGTGGAATGGATGCATTGTGTTGTACTCTTTGTTGAATGGAACAAAATGACACTGAACTGAAATGACGAGTACCTCATTATTTTGACTAGGGAGTCTCTTTCCACCTCCCTGTTTTGACAGACGAAAGACCATGAAGACGAAGCATGATTCCACACTCAACCAATTTAAATATTCACTGATACAGACAAAGAAAAAAAAAATGAACCGTATTTTGTGTATCAGCGGGAATCTGCAAGTAAAGAAGACTCAAATTTCACTAATGATGAACATTGCATCGGTTGATTTCTGCGAGAAAAACAAACAAACAAACAAACAAACAAACAAACAAACGATCTTTCCACTTGTCATGTGGCCGACGTGCGAGTGACGTTTGGAAGAAGATGCATTCGATATTGGGGAGGAAAGAATTCAACGTCTGTCGGAAGGCCTATCTCTTTCTCTCTGTCAACACTAGCCGTTTTAATGTCAACAGTTTATATTCAGTGTACGTTTCATGGGCACAGCTCTGTGTCAATGAGTCGCTGTATTTCAAGAAGTATTCTACGGAGTGTAATTTCTCTTATTTGAGAACACAGCTCACTCACATGTAGGTAGATCGAGGCTGACACATCATATCAGCAATCATTAGCGGTAAGGCACGCTCGCTCCCGCGTAGTCGATAAAATTTCACAATAATTCTTGTTCCATATTTCTTCGTTGACATAAAGATCGAGCGAGGAATGTGAAGGAATGGTTATGACTGCATAAGGGGCGGGATCGCTCCGACGAAAGGATGATTGGATTTGTGATAATAACGTCGTTTTGAGAATATTGTGTTGCACTGGACTGTATATTTTGATGTTTTTGAAGTTTTACCGAGATCAAAATACATCACGAGTAAATGTCTACTTTATTACGGGTTGATTTATTTGGGAACGTTTTGTGACAAATATTTTGGGTGCTCTTTTCTCAACGAGCAAAATACACTTTTATTTTGCCCAGTTCGGTCCTTGAACAAAATCATTTCAAGCTGAGCATCACCATTCTTATCATTAGAATTGAGTTTCATTGCTATTGCACTATACACTTTTGTGGGTTTTTTTTTTTGAAGTACAAAACTTAAGAAGAACAAGAACAAAAACGCAATTTCATTATTATCCATTCCAGCATTTGTTTCCAAACTCTTAACACCCCTGTCTAATGTAGGCACGGCTTAGATACAGTAAAAGCAAACTAACAAAAACAAAAACAAAAGAAACTCATAAAAACATGTCTTTTCGAATGAGGTACGTGCATTGAATTTCACCATTTCTTTTGGAACTACTGGATGTAGTCCATGCACATCGTGGATTTCTACCAGTATCAATCAAGACCACTGTCAAAGTAAGGGGTGGCGTGGGTGGCGTGGCCTGGCGTGTATCAGCAGGACGCCATGTGGTTGTTTCCTGGCACGCCATAGCGCTAGCATAGGAAATGTGTGTAATCAATTAAGCGACAGGTGGATGAGCAGTGGTGCCTAAGTTGAGGAAACAAAACACATAATCAATTAGTTTATTAACAATTAGACCTTAAAGGTGCAATTTACCTTTGGGAGCAGTGATTTAAAATGTTCGAGATATCACAATTTTGATGCATTATGTGTAGGTCAGTTGTATCACAAAACATCCTACCATGTAAAAATTTTCAATAAAACCTAAAAAACAAGGAGATATCACTATTTTCTCATTAAACCATAACTGTAGACGGTTTAGTCTAGAAACATTCTTATTATAACTATCGTTCAATTTTTTATATATATTTAACAATACTTAACATTAATTATACTGATTATTATTATATTTTTTTTTACATTGGTTGTTTCTATCCCTAACTCACATTTCAGAACTATTTTGAAGCACTAATGCTTTGTTCTATCATTAACTCACATTTCAGAACTATTTTGAAGCACTAATGCTGGGTTTTTTATTCATCTGCAAATAGTAAATCATGCCTTTAAAACAGCAGGCAAGCTTGGTTTACCAAGAATGATTGAAGACACCCAATTTGTTCTTACATATTGGAACAAGGATCGTGGCTATAATAAGCCCACCCTTCCACACTGACTGGTGGTTGTTCGTGACCCAAGACATGATTTTCTCTGTCTTCCGTCTTATCTTCATCTGAGATCACCCCCAAGGATGATCCAGGTAGTCTCATCAGTCGACGACAGAACAAAAGCCATTCTTATCTTGGCTTTCCGCTGGCCTCGTTTTCTCCTTTCCGGGCTGGATACAAGAAGACCTCTTCCGAGATCTTGGTTCGAGACAATAAAGTATGCCGACACGACGGCATTTCCCGCTTTTGTCACTCGGGTCCAGGTGTATGGACATCGAGCCACAGTGACTCGAGAGATACTGTACACACCACTGTGTATTTTCATCAAGTAATTATTTCACGAACAAGACGCCTGTCGATCAAACGTGACATACAGTTAATAATAGGAGCTAACCAGTTACAATTTCATCATTTCTACTGACGTTTGCTGTTTAAGTTGTGGCATTATTCGTAATAAACGGAAATACAAAAGAGAAAATAAACCCTCATTAAACTATCACTACCAGTAATGTATGTCCCTTCAGCGGTATTTATCTCTCCTGTTATCATTCTTTTTCTTTTCGTAAGTGATTATAAGAAATGTGATTATAAAGAGGAAACACGCACAAAAACATAAACACACACACGCACCCACACACACATATATACATATATATATATATAATTATATATATATATATATATATATATATATATATATATATATATATATATATATATATATATATATATATATATATGAAGAGCTTGCTTCCAAAAGGCGCTAAATCAATTGAAAAATGAAGGATTTAGTGCCTTTTGGAAGGAAGCTCTTCATATACATATACATATTTAACTTAAATTATAATTGTAGCTGTTATATACAGAGTTTAAATTGGTATCTGACACCACAATTATATTGTCCCTTCCCCCATTTTTTTTCAAGTGAACCGAGCATGTATTCATTTTTAAATGAAATGTAAATAATGTTTTCTTTTTTTTTTTCCATTTGCTCTGGTTTGCTTCATCTAATTGTATGTTGTATAATCATGTTTCATGTACATGTGTATATGTTTTGAAATTACTTAATGTAACGTTTACCTCATGATGCACGGACATGAGGAAGGAACAACCGTTTGGCTGAATCATGTGCCGTGCTGAAATAAGTAAATGAAATGTAATGAAATATGATTATAATACATACATATATGTACCCGAGTATGACCCGTTATAATTTGATTTAAATTCCATTTAAATGGAATATGCTGTTTCTTTCAAACGTACATGTATGTCAAATTCCCTCTCACTTGTCTTTCCCTTGTTTCTGCCTGTGCCAAATTATCTCTCCTCCTTTGTTTGTTTTTCACACCCTCTCTCTCTTCTTCTTCTTCTCAAGTCCCACTCTATATCCTGTTGGCTGCCTCGAGACATCTCAACAAACACCACGCGAAACGTTGGTATAAAAATGAATTACAGTTCACATCTGACAGTTAGGCATACATATGAAAATAAATTTTATTAACAATCCCAAAATACAAAACTCAATCCACGGACAGAATGGAAGAAGGTGGAATGAACTGGCAAAATTTTGACTGTGCCTCCTTAAAATAGACAAAATGTCAAATATAATCATTTATGCTTTGCTTCAATACTCTCATCCTAAAATATTGACATGACTACAAGATGGGCACACGAGACATCTTTGCCAATTTAGTGATGTTGACCTTCATTGTTAGAAATACAACGTTTATACAGCACGCCATGATTTTCTACAGTGTTGGTACTTGGATCTTACAAAGTAACATATTGTGGAAAACAGCAGCAATAGGAAGACCTCATTTAGTACACGATGAAACTGAATCATCATCACTTATGTCATATTCGACATGTTGACGTTATGAAATGGTATTCATGACGAATTTAGTCTCGCATAACCGTTCCTTTTTTCCACATGGGCCTTCATGGTTTCAATATGGCGTTGTATGAGTTCAGAATACAGTCACGTAACTCCTCAAAGACATGCCTTGATTTCTCTTGCTTCCCTGCCTTACGTGCACACGGCTTGGATCATGTTTGAATCAATGACAGGCCCGGGATTTATCTTATATCATGCCTAAGCCCATGCCATCGCCGACTGATACAGATTCTTTAACTGATTGCTGTATAACATGAAACCCTGCTGTTCAATTTGAGTACGGGGGCATGATGCCAAGACAGAGACATGTACAACAAAAAAGGCACGGTTTGATTTAGAGGACAGGAGTGGAATTTCTAACGTCTGAAAACCACAAACCAGTCAAACACACATGTACCCAACGTGCACAGCAGACTGATTTTTTTTTTTTTTTTTTTTTAGTCTGAGAAACATTGACATGGAATTAGAAAGCAAAACAAACAAACAACAAACTGTCACCCAAGGTTGCACACACGAGCGTGGAAGAGAACCTAGTTTCGACAGAGTTACATTGAGCGGCGGGCCCATTCGCCACATTAATGTCGGAATGTTGGCTGACGGAAATAAAGAAAGGTAACATTAGCACGAAATCAAAATGATTGAAAGATTTCCGAGGCTGCAGCATTGACGATTATTCAAACAAAACCAACCTAGCATGACCAATGCTTCCTAGATATCGATGGAAATTTTGATGTAAATCAGTCTGGACAAACAGTAACGTCCTCAGACGACACATGTTTTCCATCGTGCAAGCAGATGACGTTTAGTGTTCTGTCTGAAGCACCTAGAACATACGGTACACGTCTAGGAACATTCAGGAACAATCACGGCAAAGATAGAGGAAGTAGGGAGCCTACTCCTCCGTCTGTTGTTGAGATTTATACATTCATTTTATCAACGTTACTACAAAAATTAACTGTACATGTAATCAAACTTGCATAACAACCCCCTGATCTTGCAATGAGCGAAAACATTGTACGCAGTATGATGTTGGGGGGGGGGGGGGGGGAGGAGACGTGGGGGCACATGCTCTGAAAGGTCGAGAACAATGACTTCACCGAGGTTCGCTCAATGGTTGTTGGGACATACACACTTGAATTACTCTCTGAAACATCTCGGTGGACCTAGCATTCTTTGTTAACAGAACCTGTAAGCAACATCATTGTGTAATTGTCGTCATTATGAAGTTGTACACATCTATGACGTACGAGGACGAAAATATCGACATTTATCTGTGCGAAGCGATCCCTTCCTTTTTCCAAGGCATAACCCTACATTCTTCCCTCTTTCTTCCGTCACAATAAATGAACGCTCCAGCCATTACGAATGCATCTCACATGGATTTATCCGCTAACACTTTAACTACTTGAGCTACCATCTTTGTGCATTACGATTGGCGTCATTGTTTGAAAATAATCAAACACTGAGAGAAGGACAATACAATAAAAATAAAGAGAATGAGCAGTGATGTGATGTATCAGAAGTTGGATTCAAGACATGCTCATGTCCTTCGTGACCAAATGGGGCCACAACCTGACTAACAACGCGACTGAACATGTGTCATTTGTATGCCCATCCAGACGGATTACCTCTATACCAATTACGTTTTGGTGTTTGTAAACATACCAGCACACTAGTATCATAATCAGACCAAGTGACATGAGATAGTATTGTACACCATTACTACAAATCATTACCAATTCAAAAAAAAAAAAAAAAAAAAAAAAAGGGGGGGGGGGGGTCTGCGAGTAAGAATTTCTGTTAATACCGACCTGGACATTGTGAGAATACTTGACAACATGTTTGCTTATTTTCAATTTTATTTTTTGTTCATTTGTACGCCACATTGAAATAGGGTGTGCATGTAGGCCTATTTCAGAACCATATAGAAAGTAAAACTGTGTGTTGTAGGTCCATGGAAATATAACGCTTACAACCTCGGAGAAACTCGTGGATGGATTACAGAAATATCGCTTGGTGATGAAATTTAAGTGCATTTAGTGAGTCTGTCATGCATTTCATGGAAATATAACGCTTACAACCTCGGAGAAACTCGTGGATGGATTACAGAAATATCGCTTGGTGATGAAATTTAAGTGCATTTAGTGAGTCTGTCATGCATTTCATTAACAACGTACTTGGGTGAAAAAGTCACAGAAATACAACTTAAGACAAACTCTTACACTCCTCAGCCTCTAAATACATTGCACGGACTTATTTCTCCTTTTGATCAAAACATCAGCATGGACTGGACTTCCCACGGAAAAAAAAAAAGAGATGCCTGTTAACCTCAACGAAGATCCTGCATGAACTCTACACGAATAAAATAATGCTTTTTTTATATAGAAATCTTACCAATTTAGTCCTCGGCATTACCCTCAAACAATGATTTCCCTCCCCCACCCAAACAGAGGAGCAGTTGGTTCATATTTCTCCGACACCAACGCCTTAATCTAATTTGTCAGAAGTTGGGGCGATGTGACCTCTCGTGGGAGGTCACGCGGTGTCGCCAGCCAATCAGAGCGCACGGGAGTTGCTCCAGCACAGCGGTGAGAAGGGCGGAGTAAGTAGCCTCTGGTGGAAAGATGCGTCTGTCCATGGAGCTATTACGATAGCTCCTTGGTCTGTCCCAGCCCATAGTGGAAGCCGCGAAGAGAACACATCTGGATTGGACGCCCGGATTCTCCCGACCGTTTTTGCATTTCTCTATACATGTACAATTGTATTATTATTCCTGGCCAAAGATACGATGTAACGGTTAATTGGTCTAGTCGTGTCCTCACCACACCTACGGTTTTCAGAAATTTTAATCTACAGAAAACAAGAACGTTTCATGTTCTCCTACGTAATAACATTCCTCTCCTTCCCCTGATTTATTAACGCCAACACCAGGTGACTGAAAGCAATTTTCACACATGTGCTTATAATTGGCTTCAGAATGCAGAGCAGCAGGCCCACCTCTCAGTCTTCTCGCCTCTCTCGATCCGTTGTTGACATTAACCGTCCTATTTCGCTGGGCAGCCATCTTTTGTTGACGTCAAGAAACCAGTGGCATTTTGACTCGAGATTGAACTCGATACTTCCAGAAACACCTTCACATAATTACAGCCCAACATTCAAAACAAAAGCAGACATTTGGCTTCCCGTGATCCGTTTGGCAAGCCGACTTCCGAGCCAAATTCCCAAACAACCACTTGTAGTCAAGTGTACAATAGACCTGGAGGATCATTGTATTTTGACCGAGCACTGACGGAGGGACGTAATCACAGAAAACCGCGACATTTCTCTCTTTTTTTTCCTCCTTACCTTCTCTCATGTGTATTCCTCGTGGGAACTAGAGCAAATTGAACCGGGAAGTAATAGAGGAAGTTCAACGGGACGCAACCACATAGTGTACACTCTCGGTTCTAATTTGGGGGATGGCAAATAGTAGAATGGTTTTTACACAGTATATGCTTTGAATAAGACAGGAAGTAGAAAGGCTTAGCGCAGAATAGACTTACGCATTAGTCAGCTAGGTATTTATTCACAACAGCGCACTGTATATCACACGTTATGATCCATACCTAGTTTTGTAGCCATGCCTTTGGTAAATCAGGGAGGCGAGACGAACACTTCTCACCTCCCTGGGCAAACTTTCAAAGCGTTGGTTTCCGGTAACCAACACAATCCGTGCTGTTATCAATCGATAAAACAAGCACAGCGACCATCGTTTCCCCTTATTTCGCCAACAAAAGTTTTGCCAGGAAAGCGTTCGGTCAAGAGCGATCGGTAGGTAGATCATCAGTAATAGGTAGAAATGTCACCCCTTCTTTTGTGACCAACACTACGAATTGTATGATGCCTGGTGCGGTGAAACCAACAGCGATTTGAATCATGACACACCATGTCATTAATTCCCCCTTCTACCTTTCTCGTAGTCCGACACTATCATAATAGGGCCGTAATACTATGCTGTCCACGCTAATCACTTCGAATGCCTCGCCAAACGTTTGCTTCATTACCATTCAATGCAATACGAAACATCGCTCTGACAATAGCATATCCCCTTTACAATCTTACATCTAAATACCCCCGATGACATGACTGCACATGTACTTTTTATTCTATGTTTGATCAGACTTCTGTTTAAAAATACTGTATCAGTCACAAGGGACTCGCGAACAGGATCAACTTAGTCGAAGAATCTCATGACCGTGAAGGCACTAAAAGGTCAACATCGGTGTTCTTAACTTTCAGTTGAAAGAGTTATCACTTCCCGAAACCGGAAGACTTTGATCTAAGAATTCAAATTGTTAATAACGTGAATGACAACTACTATGAACTGGAAACATTCTGTTGCATAGTGTTTTGACCAAACTCGTCATTTCTTAGTACTGATGAATCAAAAAGGGAAGATAATAGCGGCAGCTTCTCAACGATAATCATCCTTAACTAAAATTCTTTCTTCATGCAGTAATCAAACAATCATAATATGATTATCGACTGATACAAGAAAAACAGAAAACGAACGATAATGCAGACATCAAATCCAATCTCGACGACCACAGCGAAATAAACCTCTACATTCATCTTGCAAACACAACTCTTCTGATTAGCTTTCAATAACGAATTCTTAACAAATCTGTCATAATTCAAAACTCATTTCAAGAACACACAAGACTCTATCTATCCTAGCTTAACACTGTCTTAAATTCTTTTGAAGCTACTCACTACGCAACACTACTCTACTTCATTCTGAAAAGTACGGCTCAAAAGAAAAGTATATCAGAAAACACAAAGAAAGCGTGGTTACTGTGGAATCTTAAATTTTGATACAATTGATAAAAACGCAAATCTCAATATTTACCTTCTGACAACATCTTTTTTTTTTCTGCAAATTAATCTAGACTAAATATGCTTTGCTTGCGTGGTTTTCTACTCTTGTGAGTCTGTCTCTGGTCATTGTTTATTGCTATTGTCAAGAAGGAGTAATGTATACAAGATGATGTGAAATTCGACAAGCTCACATTTCCAAAACCAGGTAAGTAATAAATACGAAGAGATAAACAGTATTTTCTTTCTGACTCCATTTCTGCCCCCCCCCCAAAAAAAAGAAAGTTGTTTCTTTTGGGAAGACTCTGCGTAACTATCGAATGGAACACTTCGTGATCTCTGTGATTTCATATGGACTCGATTAATTCAAAAATTTAAGACATGCGTGGTACAGTGTAAGTGTCACTGAATGAAGATTGATTTGTTTGTCTTTTTTTAATAAAAAAAAAAATCTGGTAACCAATGCAGAACTTGCGTATGTCAAGATGAATTGGCAAACATACACGACGTTGCTGGTAGCCTACCCCTTCAGTGAAGATGTCCTGCCAGTAAACATTCACACCATTTTGGACGTTTCTCCAGGTGAAATTGGGATATCAACTTCTGTGACCAGACTGAAAGAAGTCACGTAATGTAGGTCTCTGAAACCTCACGCAGAGTACTGAAGTCAATGTACAAGACGACAGAAATTCACGACATTAAGTGTGTTCGTGCACGCATACCTGAACTAATAAACAACATTTTTTGGTGGGTTCTGTTTTTCAGAAGTTGTAATGTTCGCTTGGTTTCTCACAATTCTACTGTGGGTGTGAGATGAGAGTCAAACCAGCCAGCTTTTAACAGTCCTTCATTGCGATGTGGCCTTGCCACCATCAAAATAAACCGTCGCATGTGAAAGTTGCACTATTCATTTTTTAAAACCTTGATGCAAAGCTCTCCATCTCAGTGTGAAAATTGGTTTCTTCCCTCCTGATAAAGTTTAGATTGCAGGAAGATAGGAAAACATGGGAGGTGGTGGTGCGGACGTGACAAAGACAAGACGGGAAAGCCCCCTGCCCTCTTTGTGAAGATTGAATAACTCTATGAGTGCCACAATCCGGTTTATTTCCTATCCTTAGGTTTGTGTGTGGTGTGCACATTTGACTTACTGACACAGAAAGGGTTATCAAAGAAACAGAAACGTCGTGCGGACTGTGAATTGGTTTTAGACAGACTGCACTGATTATCGGCGTACATTGACTTTCAGAAATCTATTTCCTCTCCACCGGATGCAGATTTGTGATTGCAACGTTGATGGTGATACACCAAAGCGACCTGTGGTCAGAGGAGAGCGCAAACGACACAAATACTATTGTTTTGATAAATTTACCATCATGAGCATGCTGTACTACGGGAGCGAACTGCGTGCCTGAAACATGCTACCTGTCCTTTCGACCCGTCAGTGAAGGTTTCTCTCAAATAATTTTTGTGAAGATGAATAAATATGCATAACAGCCGCCCCATAACCTCCTCACGCTAATCAATCATATGAAAACGTCTGTACACAAATCCTTGCACCTTGGTCTCTCTCTCTCTCTCTTCGTTTTGACAAGTACAGGACAGTTTAAGCCGGATTAGGCAGGCAACGACCAAGGTTTTGTTTGCTTTCTCGCTCAGGTCGTAAAGTTACGAAGTCGCATCAGTATTTTCGTCTTTCTTCATGTCAATTTTGACCTTGCAAATGAACTGAACTCCTATATACATAGTATAATGGCTCGTTTAGAAATAAAAACAGTGATGAAACACATACTATACACCTCTATGGCACCTTTATGGCATTAAAAGTAAAAACACTACTCTTAAAACAATAGAAAAGACAATCGAAATAATTCGTGCACAAGGGGTATCTCAAATCACCTTTCTGGACATTCATTGAGAAAATTCTCCACAAAGCAGCGCAAAAGAAACTTCATTATTGACATCATAAAAAACAACAACACATGAACTCAGTATAGACGAGGCGAGATTGGTCTCTTCTTTGGAGTAAAACGTTCTGTAAACATTGCGTATCATTTCGTGTACATTCAACCACAAAAATCTTAACATGATCAAAATTTATCGCCACACGCAGCTGAAAATCAACGGAGCTAAAAATTGAGAGGTGGAACAAATCAAGTGAGAGCGTGTTGTGCTCCCTGATGCGGTTCGATTCCCCATGGATCACGGCTAAAAGTTAATTCGTAAGGGCCTGATCTAGCGCTCTCACGCTGCAACTTCACAGCCATAGCATTCCCCGGCAGGTGGGTGCGATTTCTCACATCGGTCAGACGTGTTTACCGTTCAGCCATTTGCAGAGTCACTGCCTGTGGCATCCTTAATTCGTTTGATCAATCATTCATCAGGGTGTTCATAGGGAAATTTCAAACGAAGTTGAAGATGAACCACGCTACGCGCCGAAGAGGTCGAAGTACAACTTAAAGGATGCTGTCGCAGCTCTCTGGTGATGTCTCTCTCTGGTAGGCACGGTAACCATGTGTCGAGCGTGACGTCTGTCATCACAGGTAGAACTCCGCCGAGTCGGGGCTCTCCGGCACGACGACCCCCTGCATGCTCGCTCGAAAACTCTCCAGCTGACGACGATAGTGGTCTCGCTCTTGGGTGGCGATGGACAGCTGGCTCTTGAGTCTGGCTAGCTCTGTTCTCAGGTAGAGTTGTTCGTTCTCCAGGTCCATGCGCTGCTTGAGGCGCTTGGTGCGACAGCTTTGAGCGTAACCACGATTTTTCAGCGTGCGTCGCTTCTGCTTCAACCTGACCACATCCTCTTTTCTGTAGCCGCGAAGTCGCCGGTTGAGTTCGCGCACGCTTAGGTGAACGAGCTCTTCGTCGGTGAAAATCCCAAAAATGTCCTCCTTTGGCATGTCGAGCATGTCGGCGTCACCCGCCGTACTACTCCCGCTTGAACTACTGTCATCCCCGTCGTCACTATCGTCATCCTCATCGTCGTCATCCTCATCGCTGTCTTCGTCGTCTTGTTCTGATATGGTAGAATTCAACCGCAATTTTCGCGGTTCCCTTTTTCTCCTCTGGCTGGAAGTTTTCTTAGGGCTAGCTTTTTTCGAGATGGTTTTCGTGTTCGCGTTCGTTGGCACCCAGTGTATTTCTAGAGGTTTTAATTCGACGGGGCTGGCGGGCACGCTGTTGGCAAGACAGGGCGAAGCGGGTAGTGTCGACGTGGTGTTGGCAGTCGACACGGCGGCGCTGGGGCAAGGTGGTTGGACGAGCTCTCCCATGGGAGCCATGGTGTTGGTGTAGTTCTCTGGTGAACACAGACCCGACGACGGAAGCTTGGTATTACTCCAGTCATCACTGCTTGCACTACTTATGCTGCTGCTGCTACTCATGCTGCGTGGGCCATGGCTGTGTTGCATGATGAAGTCCTGCTCGGCAGGGCCAAGCTCGGGGTAGGTGGAACCACGCTGCAGCTGGCCCTGAGCCTGAGCCAGGGCAAACACCTCACACATGGTTTGATCGCCATCGCAGTCGATGTCGGGCTCACGTTTTAGTGCGGCCCCAAGCTGCCATAGACTGAGATCAAAGTTTCTAATATACTCCATGGCAAGAGCATCGACATCGTTGAAGGTAGCCGAACCGTCGGCGGACTCCCCCATCGCGGTCCGGTAGCCTTGTAGCCAGATTACAGGTGTGAAGATGAAACAGTATCGAGTGTGGTTCCGTTAATCACCGTCTTTAAAAAGTTTCACCATGAAGAAAGGAGCTCGCAGCTAAACATGCCAGTTGACAGCTTGAACTCGAGGCGTAAGAATGGAAATAGTGAGATTTACGACGAATGTCAACATAAAACAGAGTCTCCACTCTGACTCTGAGATCACACGACCAGCTGATGTCTGCTTGCTCACGATGAGCGAAGTGCAAAGTAAACCATCTATGTTCATAAACTTGTAGGAGCTCGAGAGGTGGGCAACAGTGAGGCTCGAAGAGCGTAGGGTTTTAGTCCACCATCCTCACACGAGATGATAAGCACACACTGATGTTATCTCATCACAACAGACTAGGGAGTAACAAGTGGATCCCGTCTCTTCTTCAGAGTGCGCATTCTGAAGAGACGAATGAAGTTGTAATGTCATCACCCTGTGTTTTTAGTTACTCCAAGCCCAGGCCAGATGTTGGCTGCGTGTTGTGACGTGAAATACGAATGACCCTGGCAGGCACCGACTTCTATAGGCTCTCCTCCACCGGTCTCCTCACATCACAACGAGAGTACGCACCACCAGTGGGTGTACCATCCACCACTCTCCAGATCACATTACTGCCACAGACTGGTATCTCCCCCAGAGGGTTAGAGCCATGGCTTGTATGCCTAATGTAACGATTCTCCGCTGCGGCATGCCCGCCTACCACGAGCGGGACGCACCACACACACACATACACACACGCACATACACATACACACACACACGCACACACACACACACACACACATACACACGCCGCAGCGCAGGTACATATGCAACGGAACAGCTGGTAAAGGAATTGACTGTAGGCCACGCCTCCTTTTTAGTTCTTGATTAACCTTGGCATCTACTTTCAGCCAACCAGAGACCAGTGATGGTAATCCAGTGGTGTCGTTATCGTGCTGAATGCATGACCCTGTTCACATAAGAGCTACCCTGGGTGCGGTCAGTGTTACATAACAGCGTTTTCCGATCCCAATCTGCCTCTGGCGTTGTAGAGCGTATATATTTTGTCCATGTGACGTCGCTGCAAGTTTGGTAAATGAATAGGTCAAGTTGCAGGGGATAATTATTTTATTTTCATTTCATGTTCGTCCAATCCCAGTGCTGAAACTTCAAATTCATACAATTCTCGAATTGTTGGCTGGTAGTCGTGATAATGATTGCTTTCGTGGATATCACAGTGCGTGCTCTCCTCAATTTCCTCTCTTCCCTTAGCAACGGTAATCAAAACAACTGCCAAAACTGAAGTGAGTGAATGATAATGTTTGCAGTCTAATTTCGTACGATGGAGACACAGCCTGATAAATATGATCGCAGGATTGAGACCACAACGGACGGGGACCCCTTTACCATTGACCCCTGTTTGACCACGCGACCGCAACCTGCGAGACATCCACACCCCTCTCTCACTTGGGGGGGGGGGGTCCCTTTGCTGTACTTCTTTGTATTTTGTTATTCATTCCCATTTTCAGGCAAGTGCAACTGGTGGTGTGCAAGACGAGCACTGCGAGTCCTGCGCGCCGAGTTAACGGAAGGTGGCGCTAGGGGTCTTCTTCCTGCAGAATTCCAGTTCACCCCCACCATCCGTCTGGAAAATGACTCGTGCAGGCGCACGACAATGTGATTGACGCTAACGTCTGGAAAAGATATCAAAAATATTTCATAATGTCAAGACTCGTGACTGATATCGTCAAAGATCATGAGGATGACCAGGACTCTCGTGTTGTTGTTGTTGTTGTTGTTGTTGTTGTTGTTGTTGTTGTTGTTGTTTTTTTTTGTTGTTTTTTTTACTGTTTAGTTGTTTGTTTGGTAGTTGACGTTTGTCTTTGTGGAGAATTGGACACTAGTATAGATTTATCAACGGAAGAAAGCAATTCAGTGTCGACAACGAGCTTGCAAAATATTCTATTCAATATCACCCATAACCTCACTTTAGTTCTGTAGCAGTGCTACGATTACCTGTAATGACGACGTTGTATTCATCGTTACTTTCCTAAATACACCCTCTCTGCCCCTGACATTCTTTTTAAGTGACGCACAAAAAAAATAATAATACAGTAATAATGAAAATGTTATTTAAGTTTTGTTCTAAATTAGAATGGGATAATGTCGGTGATTTACTTTATAAGGAAAATAAAGATAATCCTGTGAATTTCACACCGCTTGTAATATTCGTTTTTATATGAAGATAGGAAAAAGGGAATTCAGCCGTACTGGAAATCATTCTTGAAGAATTTAATGAATATGAAAGCCACAGTAGTGTTGTGGTCACAATATCCGTTTCAAAATGGACGTTATGAGCGTTTTAACAGTACTAGAGAAAAGCACAGCCCTTTGGCCGTCAATCCTTGTATGCTGCTTCTCATAATTCGTACATTAAAGGGCAACCTTTTCGTGTGTTTTCTTGTCGGAACTGGTGCTTGCTCTCTTGCTTAGAATGTGATGGAAAAAAGACACACCATTGGGTATCTTTATGGAAAAAACAGTGGTACTATATTCATTTCAAGGAAGTCTTAAGTTTTGACTTTAAAAGCCGAATATTACTAAACTGCCATGCGATCGATACGGCTATATACTGAGGTAAGCCTAACTCGAATGAGATTTCCCCGAATATCAAGGAGTTGTTAAAGTTTTGTGATTCATGATTGGCATAATTCAGATACCCATTGCAGTGAAACTTCAAATTGACATGAAAATTCAATTTAAAAACTGTTCCGGAGTTTGATTGATTAAATCAATCAAACCCCTTCTCCTTTCCAATCTTTCATAACCAAATTTTGGTCATGAAAGGTGAACTTTGCACAGTCGCTACATTGCCTGTTATATAAAAAAGAGAAGACAAAAGTAAATCAATTCTAACAAGATATAGAGTTGCTTTTTTACAGTCACGTCGATTTTCCCCCGTATCAAATGGCGTGGCTGGTGTAGAGCGTAACAATGTCAGAAATATTTCAATTGAATCCAACTGACACAGATATTGCTGTGAGAATTATACTTTTGCTTCTGGGAAAGGATAGACTATAGGGTTCATTTAAAAACGAGGAGAAACTAAAAGGAATAATCATAAGAAACTGTTGATATAGAACGATCAACCGTGTTGATTACCAAAGAACATACATGAAGGCAGATATTTTCATAGACTAGCTTCATAAAACCCATAACAAGAATTTCTCCGCTCCGTTTTGTGTATTTGCAACATTTTCCTCGCAGTTAACATTTCCACCACACAAACGAAGTTTCCTCAATCTACACCTGTCAAACATCTCCGATCCAAACCATCACATCGCTTCCAATTCGGCTTCACTCTTCATCATAATTTTTTCGCACTTGGCACTGGCAAATTTTTGAATAGGTTTACGAAAACTGCGATAGGGGACAAATGCCATGGAGCATGTTTAGCTCTATGGCTATTCTTATAGCTTGGGCAATAGCGCGACACGCGGGGAGGTGCTCAGCGGTCCATGTTGATCGCCCCACGATTAGGCAAGCGATGGACCAGAATTGGCTTGATGCGAGGGACTGGTCACCGAACATGAGATGGACCACCTGTCAAATATCAATCAATCACTTCATGTCACTTACGACTCACTGCTCGACCTCCCTCAAACAGCTGACATTTGTTGACACCGATTTTCACGTACTTTACTTGCCTGTCTCTGCACACTTTTCAAAAAGACCCACCATAACTTTATCACGGAATTACCACTACCGACTCTCTTCTTGTAGTGGTTGTGATGGTGGTGGTGGTGGTGGTGGTGGTGGTGGTGGTAGTAGTAGTAGTAATATAGTAGTAGTAGTAGTAGTGGTAGTAGGCCTAGTAGTAGTAGTAGTAGTAGTAGTAGTAGTAGTAGTAGTAGTAGTAGTAGTAGTAGTAGTAGTAGTAGTAGTCAACAGTTAGTAGTAGCAGTAGCAGTAGTAGTAGTAGTAGTAGTCATAAAAGTAGAATGTACACCCCCACAACAGCAACAACAACAACAAAAAAGAAGAAGTCAGAACATAATGAAATGATACTGTACGTGTTGCCACCTCTAAACCTCACCTCATAGGACCCTACCAAATTCCCTCCTAAAAGAAAAATGAAAGGAAAACTTTAGATACCAGTTTCTCATTTTCAAAGAACTAGAAAGTTTCCGTGATCTCGGCACGATATCACCTGGCTGCATTATAACACAGTTAATCTCCTTTATTGAATTTCCCTGAGTTCGCCTGCAATAATAATGCGGGAGATCGATTAAACTGACAATTTCTCGAATGTGATAAAAATGGGGGGGGGGGGGTAGTTGTTGTTGTTTTTTTCTGCATGAATGGTAAGAAAAATGCAAATAAATGGGCATAGAGGTATGATAAGAGAATGAGAGGTGTCATTTCTTGCTTTATCCTTCATTAAAATCGCTGTGATTACATTCTTGGACTTCGGCTAATCAAGAAGGTACTCACAGGCCCTCCTTGAGCTCATTCCATGCAGGGCTCACACCTGTAAACAAAATGGAATGTCCCAGACCCCTTCACAAAATCGTACTAAAGGTACCAAAATAAATGATAAAAAAAAAAAACAAAATCAGTAATGTAGTTTGGCATAAAACTGAATAGCTTCAGATACTGAGTATGAATTCCTCTACAAACTGCATTTTGGTTTGAAGATGAAAGCTTTTCTCATGGAATTTTAAGGGACTATTCATTGGGTGCATGTACAAAAAGTAGGTGATTTTTTGAGAGAAAAGAACTTGTAGTCTGGCTTTGCGGATCCTTGGACAGAGTTTGAGCTGAGGAGCCAGCCTTGGAAATTTGATGGATGACAGGGTATAGCTCACTTATCCAGGTTAGTGAAGATGAAACACCTCATTTCTCCCAGCTATTTTACAGAATTTTTTTAAATTTTGAATTTTAACACACGTCTCTATATGGGGAATTATTTACCCGTTTGAGCCCTACAGGGCTCACACCCATAAATATTTCTCCATAGGGATGTGTGTTGAAAATCAAACTTTAACAAATTCTGTAAAGTAAGTCATACAAATGGCGTCTTTCATACCGCATGTCAAAATAAAGTAAGATGTGCCCTTTCACTCATCAAAATCTCAAGGGGGGTTATTCAGCTCAAACTCTGTCAAAAGGTCGGCAAAGTCAGACTACGTGTCTTTTTAACTCAAAAAGGCTCATATTTTCTGTGCGTGCGCCGAGTTAAATTAGCCCCTTTAAATTCCACAAGAAAAAGCTATCACCTGCCAAGCAGAATATATTTTGTAGAGGAATTCACACTCATCCACTTGAGCTAATAACTTTTCTTCTACCTTCATTTCCTGATTTTTTTTTTATGATTTTATTTCTGAATTAATTTTGCAGGCCGGGAAGAATCCATTATATTTACGGGTGTGAGCCCTATACACTGCCAGTCCATGAACTGCCACAACGCCCTCATAGTCCCATCTCTACTAATCGGTCGCAGTTCCAACCTGGCGCCACTCACATGCAGAAAATTGGATAGGTCCTCCTTGGCGACATGCACGTCGCATCGTATAGTCTAGATATGGACTGTTTCAATGTATCGGTTTTTTTTTCCTCGTAAATATAGCGCTGTAATAGTAGTCATTATTGATCCACTTTTTAACAACGCTAAAAATTATACTGCAAAGAGATTTTGGTGAAGACGGCGAAATTTTGTAAGGAAAATGTTAAATATTCGGACAAATAAGCTTATAGATCGAAATGGCAGCTCAGATGACTCCCCCCCCCCCCCCCCCCCCCCCCAGCATGACGGCTGGAGAAAAGTCTTGTGCAAAGCTTCCTCTCCTTGTAGGTGTGTATTTTGACCCAGATATGACTTGGAGGTTAGATAAGAGAAAACAGCGAGGGGTCACGTGCTCTATGGAGAGCTCGCAAGCGTCCAGGAATAGAATTACCGATCTCGGTGCACATGGCAAACAAGAGTGGTCAACTTCGGAAAAAAAAAAAACAAACTCCAAGAGAAAACAGAACAAAAACCCAAACCCGAGGTATGCTCTAATACTATACCACAGACGATTATTTTCGAGAGTAACGTAAGAATGAACGTAATTGTTTATCCGTCACGAGAGCATGTACATTCCAATGCTCCATAGGCCCTAATTACCTGTAATCAACATCGACAAAATGACGAGTGTGTAATTAAGGGTTCTTTTCCAGACTAGCTATCACCCAAACAATGCAGCTGCAGTGAAGGTTAAAGTGATCATACAGTTTCGGTTGAAATGGGGTCAGAGATTTCCAACATTTTTTTGACGATGATTTTTCACATAAACAGAAACCTCTTACGACAAATGGCTGAGATATCCAAAACAAAGGGATCCTAATAAAAATGAGACCCACCTTTTAGTAGGATCCCTTTGTTTTACTTTTTTTTTTGTAGGATATCTCATCCATTTCAAAATGATTTTTATCACATTGACTTTAAAATCCTCTTGGAATTGTGGGCTTCTTAATAATTGTCATAGATTGGTTTCTAAATATCTCGCAAAAAAGCCGAATTCTTACCTCAACCAATACTATACCATCCCTTTAATGTCTTAATTCGCAATATGCTAGACCATAACACAATATATATGGCGCTCTTTTGCTGAAAACAAGAGAAAGCGGGCCACAGCATCAACGTGAAGCTGACTATCAAAGAGCCATTTATTGCTTTCATGTCTATGGTTCATCCTTGATGCCAAACGGTCTGGTCCATCAGACCAAGGATTACACGAAAGCGTGGAATAGAGGGTGCAGTCGCAGCAGGCCGACTGAGGAGCTGGATGATGTAATAGTTATTGTAGATGTTTAATTTCCTACAGCTTGATAACGAAAAAACGTCATTCGCATGTTCCCTTTAGGCAGCTTTGTGGTTTGAAACTTTTGTGAACGAAACAAGCATATGATTTGAATACATCACCAATATGGTCTATCGTACGGTACTGTACTTGGTTTGGTGGCCAGGTGGTGCAGGTGGCGCAGGTGGTGGTGGTGGTGGTGGACGGTGGGGGGGGGGGGGGGATGCAAACTACGGGAGTCGGATGCATCTGATCTGGATGGGAGGGGAATGATTGGAAATTTTGGAAAAAAAAACAAAAAAAAAAAAAACCTTTACATCACTCTGTTCAGAGTCCTTTTCACAGGGAGAACTGGGGAAAATGCTTCTCGCGACCATGGATGATAATAAGCAACATGTGATTGTGATGTCACTGATTACCATGAGGATGAATGGTACAAGTGTCAATTGAATGCAAAGGAATATTTTGGTCATGATGTTGGAAGTGATTATGATGAGGAATATGGCAAGGATCATTTCCTTCAGACCTTTACCCTAAACCTTCAAACTTTCTATTTCTACTGTATTTGTTTTGAGAGTGATCGCCCTACTTACTCGTATCCAAGCCCTCTCCTAATCAGAAAATCACACAATTAACAATCGGTCACATAAAAATGCTACACACACACACATACACACACACATACACACACATTTATACACAATGCATATGCATGAACATCTTTTACATCCTCTCTTCAAGTAGTAAAAGTGGAATGCGGAGTAAATATGACTGGATTAGATACCTTGGGATGAAAAACAGCAACCAAATTTCTTCAACCTTTACAGTTTATATCATTCCTATATCAGGGAGGTCTCCCACCTCCCTGCTCTAATCATCAGTGATCATGGAGGAATGCCAGTTGGCTGTTGGTCAAGGTGCTCACCCCTGACATTTCTATTCACAGTCAACCTTGCCTACATCAAATCTATTTGGACTGAAGTAATAGCTTCAACTTAAAGAAAATTCAACATGCAAGTGAGGGATTAAAATCAATGGAATAAAAAGAGAAGCTGAGGACTTCAAAAGACCTTCGACTTAGGAGATTATTCAACTTATAAGGATGAATGTATCAAGAAAGGTGTTGACCATGGTCCCTAATAACATGGAATTGATAATTCATGTCAATGTTATGTACCGATTTGAATTTTATACTGTACTTCATTTGAATACTTTGAGTTTACTTGTTACTGTGCCTGGAGGGAAAAAATACAGAAAAACAAAACAAAATGAAACATGGTTAAGAAACAGGTTTAAAGTTAACATTCATGCCAAAGTCAAGAAGGAAACATTAAAAAGTTTTTTTCATGTTTTCAGAAAATTGTGATACTGGTCATAGCAAATACAAACGGGAAGAGGTGATGATATCATTGCCCCACACATCTCAAACAGCTTGCAACCAAATGTTCACAACATCATTATTATTATTATTATTATTTTTTTTTTTTTGGTTTTAGCATGTAATTGATAGAAGAGAGGAAAGTGTACCTTTTCCAACGAATTATTCAAGGGCCTCAGCAAATAAGTAATGAAAACTATTAAGATGGGGTTAGTGTTCATAGGTTAAATCAGATGGGAAGTTGGCTTCTACACGATATTCTATATGTACACACCAAATTTAGAATGCAGACATCAAATTGCAAAAACCAGAATTCAGTACGACTTGAGCTTTTCATTTTCTGTGATTTTTAATGTCAGGAAAAACACAGACTGGAGTTCACTTGTCTATAAGGCCAATACAACATACAATACAACATGCTTGATGGCATACAAATAAAGTACATGTACACTTGTATCGGGGAAAAGAAAAATGCTTTGGCAGGAGCAAATACCAACATTATCCGATTGATTTTGTTACCAGGTGGCGACATCAAATTTTAAAGACCAGATTGCAGTACTACTTGAGTATTTCCTTTTCTGTGATTTTACTCTTTTGATCCATTGAGGATGGACTGATTTTGCTACAACAAGCATTTCAAATAGAAACCTGCCCGAGTATACTTGGGACTCGCATTCGGAGGGTTAATGTCAAGAAGGACACGAAGGTCACAGTCTGTCACACAATGTCCTTCAATGCAGACATCAAATTTTAAAGACCAGATTGCAGTACTACTTGAGCTTTTCTTTTTCTGTGATTTTACTCTTTTATTGTCAAGAAAAACACAAACTGGAGTTCATTTGTCTATGAGGCTAGGGCTAAAATTAATAATAGCAAGGAGGTATGACCTGGTGCTTCTCTCATACCTCCTTGATAATAGCTTCAATACAACATGCTTGATGGCATAGAAATAGAATACAACAGAAAATAAAAACCTTGGCAGGAGCGAATAACAACACTATCCATTTGATCTCATTACCAGGTGGTATCTTTATTTCTTATGACTTAACCAAACCTCATGATACATTCTTGCTGTAATATACACTGTACACCCACTCTCTAAAATCAGCCCCCAGTCAGGATTGTTCACTCTTAACCATTAACCCTTTTAGGTCCACCAACTCAATACACCATTGACATCATACACAATCAAGTTGCCATGGCAGTGACAGAGCTTGAGATCACAATGAGGACCATTCCCTCCTACCAGCCTCCCCCAGCCCTGTCCGCCCCACCTGTTCCCATCAAGAGTATTAAGACAGCATTAATGCCATTTCCAGTTGGACTGACTCCTTCGGTCACGTTCCCTTGGAATCACCATGGTGACAGAGGAAACTAGGAAAGGAATTCAGCAACACCCTTGGAATATGAATTTTCTCCCAATCTGTGGGGAAGGGGGGGGGGGGGGGTTGCACGTTGGGACCAGGGTGAAAGTCATAAAAGCATGACAAAAATATTTCTTGTAGAGTATATTGCTACCGTGCAATCATTAAACATGCAATGAAATTTAAAAACTGAAGCACAAATATGACAAACTGAATCAAGATGTGACTATATTTCATAATCTCTTCATATTTTTTTTTTTTTTTTTTTTTTTGCTGAAAATCAGACTTCTCACAACCTTTGCTTTGAACATTTTCTGACAGCCTGCAAAATGTATCAGTCTACTGAACTGTGCGTGCACTAAAGCCTCAGTCAAAATTGTCCCTATACTGATAACCTTTACTTCCCCCTGCAAAGGCCTTACAAGTTTTGGAAGACAATCTGAAAATGAAGGTCTCTCTTTTCATATGTCAACATTCATAAAAAGGGACATAACATTTACATTGACTGAATTCAATCAGTATAATACAGAAAATTACACCCAGATCAGTCCTACATACTCATATCTACGCTGGCAGTTTCTGCACGCATGTCTGTAGTACCCTGCCAGTCCTCGTATCTCAAAATATTCAAGTTTGAAAAAAAATTGACCAACAAACTGCAAACCTTGGACATTTTCTCTCAAGAGTTAAGTAATTTTTTTGGTAATCATTTCATAACTGGGGCCATAATCAAAGATGCACTGTCTGAATGCAATTCAACATAAAGCACTAGTTCACCTGTATAAAAGAAATAAAAAATAATGAGATGTTTATAAAAGTAAGGGTTCTGCTTTAAAGGTATTAGCCCACATTTGTAAACCTGCAGCAATTGGTCTCATAGTTAGCATGGAGTTTGGGTATGATTGCAGTAACACCTGTGCAAAATTTCGTTCCAATTAGTCCATTACTTTCATAAAAATAAATGAAAATGCACCGTAATCCGTATGCATGCATATAACGCTCGCTAGCTCCGGTCCACGTACGTTTTACATGTACAATGTACGTAGCTATAGCCCGTGCTCGTAATTCGATTTTGGGTCGGGTTGACCCGGTTTGAAAATTGATTTTAAAACGATGATTTTCTCTCTTTTATCGAATGGTATAGACAAAGAGCGACAGGTGAGGTATGTTACTGTTATAACTTGTACTTGAAGTCATATTGGACCTGTTTTATGCAGTTTTGATTTTCGTGGGTTTGCAAATGTGGGCTAGTACCTTTAACTCTATGATGCTGAATGGCAACTCAGCTGACATGCCCTGATCTGCATGCTGTTTTCCTATCACTCCACTGTAAATAAACATCATGGGATACGTTGTGGGCAAAGGGTTAAGCAACTGTTGGTATCAGACAAGATGGTACAAAGACAGGCTTGATGTCATGTGACTAGCACTGCCCCAGCATCTGATCAATCAACATAGGTGGAATAGTCTAGTAAGTTGCTGAGTGTGTCAGTCTCGCAGAGTGGATTGGACTACCTGATCAGCAAGCACCATGGCTGGGATCAACATCGAGGGCAGCAAATAAACAGAGAGATTCTCACAATGCAAGAAATTTTGTTTAATGAAATAGAACGTAATACTTGAGTGGTACACCTGCCATTTCTTTGGTGTCAATGGCAAACTCTACATAATTTCTATGATTCTGTTCATAAATCTATTATTCTACAAAGTAACTATTCTATAAAATAACTAATAAACTATTGAACAAATGTGACATAAAAACAACAGCGCCAACAAAGTTAGCAAAGATCAACAAAATCCATAAGGGTGATATCAGCTGGCATTCACTTGACATCTTCAAACAGATTCTGAAGGATATGAGTGAATATGTTCCTAATGGAAGACCCTTGCATATCCCTTCCATAAATGCACTCCCCAATTATCTGCAAGACAGTACTGAAGACAATTCATAACAAAATGTGTTCAAAAAGTAGGCATCTTAGAAAATAAAGCCTGGAAAAGATGTATTATCATCATGGCAAACTACGTGCACATGCCCTTTTGATGATGTTAGCAGGAAAAGGAGACCTTTAGATCACACCCTGGAAATAATCTGCATTATCTTTGAATTGTTTTAACAAACCCTTTAGTGTGGAGTACTTTGTTTTTGTTCTGATCTTAGAAACCAAATGATTTTATTATCTGAATAATCTAAATAAAACATATCATCTGCATAATTGAGTGTATGGAAAGGGGTGCCAGAATTTTGCATCGTTAGGAAGAATTATAGAATGGGTAGCGAGAATCCTGCGATCTGATTGGTCGAGAGCTATGTGTTCATTTTTACTGGCCGCACGCTGAGTCACAGTGGTAATGGCATGTTATCGCGCACTTAGCAATAGTACGCGTACTTGTAACAAAGGTTCGCGCACTAAAGCAAGCGTTCGCGCACTCAGCTTGGCCATGCATCCAGTAAAAACTGATGCATGGCTGGCCATGCATCCAGTAAAAACGGTAAGTACGGGTATGCATGCCCTTTACGGTAAGCCAAAAGGAAATGCATCCAGTAATTTTGTCATCGGGTAGTACGATAGAAAACTGGGTTTTTGACAAGAAAATTACCCATTCTATAAATCAAATGACGCACATGTCTTTTCGTGCATCAGTCGGAATATAGTGTGCATGAGGTAACTATGGAATTTAGCCTAAACCCACTCGGCTTCGCCTCATGGGTTAAGCATTCCATAGTTACCTTATGCACACAATTCCGACTGACGCACTCAGACCTGTGCGTCATTTGTATACTGTACAAAATGTCCCGTTTCATCAATTTACTGACAATCAAATTATCATGACTCTCTCAAACTCACATGACCTTGCCTTAACTTCTCACAACATATGAATTACTGTAAAAGGAGGAATGTTCGTGTGCATTTAATTTCACGAATTTCGCGAGCGCCAAGATTCACGAAATTAAAACGCATGTGAAATTTCTTGTCTACACTTTATGCATTGAACGCCAGTGGCAATTCGCGAAAATTTCATGCCACGAAAAAGACCGTCGGCTCCAATTCGCGAAAATTTCGTGCCACGAATATATCATGTTTTTCAGTACATTTTGTTGTTTGCAAGATTTGCTACTTTTCTTATCATGGTATATCATCCTCTAAATACAAGACAACTAGAAAACTTAACATTCATCTAACAAAAACAAAACACAGAACAATAGAATCACTTTGGTGAGTTCCCTGTTAGCTCAATTCAGGAATCATTCAGCCAAACGAAGATCTGTCAATTCAAAACCTGAGAATAATTCATTTGAAAGTTTGCCCTCATTATTTGTAGAGTACATAACAGAACGGAGTTGTAGCTAGTAGATGAAATCCAATACTACGGCAAGCAACTTGTCAACATTTGACTGAAATTTTACCTCTTCCTCAGACTACAAGATAGCTTGAGCATTCCAAGGAGAAAAGAATATGCAATCCATGTAGGCCTACATTCATTCTTTCTCTTCTTTTAAAGGACAAGTTCACCTTCATTAACATAAGGATTGACAGAATGTAGCAATATTAGTAGAACACATCATTGAAAGTTTGAGGAAAATCAGACAATCCGTTCAGAAGTTATGAATTTTTGAAGTTTTTGTGCAGTCACCACTGGATGAGAAGACTACTGCAGTGTATGATGTCACATGCGTACAACAATATAAGGAAAATATAAAGAGAATTTCACAAAATTTCATCTTTTGAAAAAAGTACACATTCCCTTGACTCGTTACTGACATTGGGTAATATTATTCCCATTGCCTTTAGAAAGAGGCAAGTCAAGTGCTCTTTTATTATGCGAAAAAAGTGGAAATATGTTGAATTTTCTTTACATTTTTTTTATACTGATGTACTCATATGACATCACGAGCCTTAGTAGTCTCCTCATCCAGCAGTTCCAACACAAGAATTTTAAAAATTCACAACTTTTGCATCGATTGTCCAATTTTCCTCAAACTTTCACTGATGTGTTCTACTAATATTGCTGCATTCTCTCAATCCTTAAGTTAATGAAGGTGAACTCGTCCTATAAATACAAAATGTAGGGTCTATTCATATTGCTAATTGCCTTAGTCCAGACCATGCATGGGCCTAGGACCTCAAGCAGTGGCGGATCCAGGAATTCCATAAAGAGGGGGCACAAAAAATATCTCTGGTGCTACTTCCAGGTTTCTTTTCATTTCTTCTGTCTTAAAATAAATAAAGAGGGGGTGCATGCCCCTCTCTGGATCCACCACTGCCTTAAGACATGGTTGGCATGCAATGTGAAGGTACACACAATAGTTTTGTCGAGAAGGATACTGTTGTTATGCATGACTGCATGAACACTGAATTCTATGACACTATTCCCACATTACACATCTTGGAAATTCCAGAATTCTACAAAATCAAACTTTGCCTTGCAGGATATGAAAGTGCCCACTTGAATCCAGGCTGAGCCCATGATTACAATGTACCATTCATCCTTTTAAGGAAGAAATCCACCCAAAGAATAAATAACCTTCAAAAGAAAGATAAAAATATACCCTACAGAATGATATAGAAATGACAAAAATTGGATATGAAATAAAGAAGATATGACATTTTGAGAATTACATTTTTTCGGAAAACACTTCTTGACCAGTCCTCATGAATATTCAAATGAGTGAGTTAATGATGTCATACCCTCACAAATTTTCATATATGTTTTATATGAAATTTGGAAACAAAATTATCTTTAGCTAATACATGTAAAAGCATGTTCCTTTAACAAGACATATCAGCATTTATTCTTTTTTGTTTTGGCTGGTTTTAAGGCAGCTGAAATATGAGATTTTTGTCATTTTTGTCAATGAAATGAATCAAGAAATTGTGAGAGCATGACATTGTCAACTTGCTGATTTGAATATTCATAAGAACCGGTCAAGAAATGTTTTGTGAAAAAATGTGAAATTTCAAAATGTTATATCCTCTTTATTTCTTATCTGATTTTCATTATTTTTGTATCATTCTGTAGGACATATTTTTTTCTTTCTTTGGGGTGGATTTCCTGGATGCTCTACCTTAATTCAACTTGAAGATTATTTCCCCATTCAAAGATGGGAAAAGTATTGAACACAGAATACTTTCAGATTACACTGCTGTATATTTTCCCCCCATTTTGGGGTAAGTTTGATACAAGCTATTTAGATAGACAATGCCAGTTTCTGATAAACATTTGAAGAGTTTTATTGCAAAATGAGCTAAGTGCCATTTTTAAACATTTCAAAGTAAGTCCATCATCAGATAGAGCAAAATCAAACCTTTCCAATACCTCACTTGTGACATAAGAAGAAATATTTTAGAAGTTATGACTAAAAATATACTGTATTTTCTTATTATTTTCTTTGTTTTTAGCAGCTTTAATCACAAATATCTCAAAATAAACAAGAATGGAGTTAGCTCGTTTTGCGATAAAACTCTTCATTTGTGAGGAGTTTGCGGGCTTTGACAAGAGGTGTATTATACTTGAATTGCTTGATGTAACATCTCTGGTCTGACAAAACCACAGGTAGCCAGCCTCCAATGAGATAATAAGAAGGCCATTCCACCAAATGCACTCTCATTGGGGCAAGTTCTCTCCAAATTAGGCAATTTCCTTCTCCTTTTTTTTTTTTTTTTAAAATCTGAGCCTTCACCCAAAATTCACCCAGCAGGAGGCTTAATGTTTCATCTGAAGAAAGTGACAAGGTTTTATTGATCTACAATGACACATTCAGAGTTGAAACACTGGTTGCAGACGCCAATCCCGCTGCAGAAACTGCCTGAAATCTCATTTACATTATTAGCTCTCTTCTTGCCTGTCTCGCTGGTGCTCTGACGGGTAGTAAGCGGAGATGACACTTCACTCCAGATCCCAAGCCTCTTTGGAGACCATTTGGTACCTTTTCAACATGGAACTGTTTTTGTCTTTAAAATGAAAACTATTACAAGATCTGTGGTGCCTGAACTAACAGCCCCTGATTTAACATCCTCTCTGGGTAGAGGTGATGACAAAGCACACAAACAAACAAACAAAATAACAAACAAGTGCAAATAGCACACAACAGAGTGACATTGAGGCCGATTATTGAAAGAAACTAGAAATGTCGCTTTGGCGACTGGTATGCCTCCGCCATAATGCATGATTTTCCCAATAGGTCTAGATAGTACATGTGGACACTGTGTGATTACATTTTCACAAAATTGGCAAAATATTGGAATGACAAGTTTGTCACAAATGTGTTGAATGTTCACCTTCCTTGACGTAGGTTTAATTGGATGAATAGGAGAGCATGTATCTAGGGATTTAAGGACTTTAACTTGACTTTGACCATTCATACATTTAGGCATTGAGTAATTTTCAAGGTACAGGTGTGGAGAAAAAGTGCAATTTCTGAATTGAATAGTAAATTGTTACCATTTTCATCTGGCCCTTGACCCTAAAATTCATAAGATAATTACTTTCAGGTAGAACATGCATAATATGTACTAAGTTTCAAGGTAACTTGAGCCACTTCCGAGATATGGAGGAAAAAGTTAGTTCAGCACTTTCACTTGATCTTTGACCTTTTGACCTTTGAGGCAAAAAGAGAAAAAACAAAAACTTTCCAGAGAATTTCTATTAGGTTACACACGCATACACCAAGTGTAAAAAAATAACCCTGCTGGCATTGCATAAATATGAGGGTAATAGTAAAATTTTGAAATCTTGCACTTGACCTTTGACCCCTGACCTTTGACCCCATGAACCCTACATTCTCTAGATAATCACTTCCAGTCAGTACATGTATATACTATGTTCCATGAAGATACCTTGAACAATTTTCCAAGGTACGGAGAAAAAAAAGAAGTTTTAATATTTTTACTTGACCTTTTGACCTTTGACCTTTGACCTCATGACCCAAACTTTCACCAGAGAATCTTAATTGGGTAATACATGTATACACTAAGTTTCAAGAAAATCTCTTCAGGCATTCAATAGATATGGTGGAAATAGTGAAATTTTATGTATTTGACCCTGACCTTTTGACCTTTGGCCTTTGACCTCATGACCCAAACTTTCACCAGAGAATCTTAATTGGGTAATACATGTATACACTAAGTTTCAAGAAAATATCTTCAGGCATTCAATAGATATGGTGGAAATAGTGAAATTTTATGTATTTGACCTTGACCTTTTGACCTTTGACCTTGAGCATGTGCACCCAAAAGTTGATAGGCACAACTTCACCCCCTAATACACATACATGCCAAGTTTCATTAGGACACCTCAACAGGTTTTGATAGTTACCTTGTCCACAAAATTCATTACGGACGGACGGAAGGACGGACGGACGGACGGACGGACGGAAGGACGGACGGACGGAAGGACGGACGGACGGACAACCCGAAAACATAATGCCTCCGGCACCACTTCGTGGCGGAGGCATAAAAAAAATGTTGCACAAGTTTTCAGCCAAAATAGAACTGCATCAAAAGCTACCATCACACTTTGTGTGAACTTAACTTGTGATAACAACTATATTATCATCAAGTCTCTCATCTAAGTTCTTAAAGGACAAGTTCACCTTCATAAACATAAGGATTGAGAGAATGCAGCAATATTAGTAGAACACATCAGTGAAAGTTTGAGGAAAATTGGACAATCGATGCAAAAGTTATGAATTTTTAAAATTTTTGTGTTGGAAACGCTGGAGGAGGAGACTACTAAGGCTCGTGATGTCATATGAGTACAACAGTATAAAGAAAATGTAAAGAAAATTCAACATATTTTCATGTTTTTCGCATAATAAAAGAGCACTTGACTTGCCTCTTTCTAAAGGCAATGGGAATAATATTACCCAAAACGTTATGTCAGTAATGAGTCAAGGGAATGTGTACTTTTTTCAAAAGATGAAATTTTGTGAAATTCTCTTTATATTTTCCTTATATTGTTGTACGTATGTGACATCATACACTGCAGTAGTCTTCTCATTCAGCGGTGACTGCACAAAAACTTCAAAAATTCATAACATTTGAACAGATTGTCCGATTTTCCTCAAACTTTCAATGATGTGTTCTACTAATATTGCTACATTCTCTCAATCCTTATGTCTATGAAGGTGAACTTGTCCTTTAAATACAGCATATTTTTGCACGAAAAGAAATCATTAAGATCTAGCGAACTGGATACATCAGATAATGCACTGAGGAGGATGTTAAAAAAAAAAAGAGAAAAAGCCTTGCCAAAAGACTAGTAGGCCAATGGAATCTTTGGCACATGGCATGGCTGAGGCCATAGGTCACTTTCCATTCTCACAGATCTAGAGTTCCCTGGATGATGTGTTCCTCTGGGAGGAAGGGAGGGAGAGTCACATGGCTGGCTGCATATAGGTGATTGCCCTCTTCTCCGGCCCTGCATCCAGTTACCATGGCAACAGATGGCAGGCCTGAGACCACTGCCTGGCTCAGGTTTGCTGGTCTCTGGCGGAAGATGAGGCGAAGAGGGGGCGAATTTTCAACGCTGGTTTACCACCTGTTGGACATCAAAAAAAGGAAAAATTTGACTGGAGAGGAAATGGAAAAGTACAAGGGCTTATGACAAGTCAAGGGATCAAGCTGTTAGCCACACACCTTAGCTGCTTTGCATAAGATATCACAGAATACTTATTAAAACAGCTGAGAAACAAACACTGGCCTGTATCACTTTAGCAAGTTTCACAGATGTACTAACAGCCATGGTTTGTTGAGTATGGTGTGATTTGATATAAATTCCTACTCAACTGATTAGACAAGAATTCCTGCTGTGTCTAGAATCACATCTGATTAATTTAAGTGCATATCTCTATTGTATTTCTATGTCCACATTTCTAATCAAATCAAATAGACAAAAAGGCAGCCAAAGGCGTAATATTCATTTTAATTTATATAAAGTCAGTGGATGTTCACCTCACTTCAGCTCAACATTTTTTTTTTAAAATTTATGTTTTTACTAAGAATAGAATTTACTACAAGGAAGTACTAATGGATGATGAATGCTGGAAAAACAGAAAGAAGACAAAAGAAATAAAAGAGAAAATGAAGCTTATTTATAACACACAGTTCTTGTAATTCAGATGTTGGTACAACATCCAGAATGGCTGTAATTTGACTTGGTCATGTGACTATGCGACTATCACAGCAATAACATCATACTCCTAAAATATTTTTCTTTACATATACACACACAAATGCACACAATCACCTAATGAGATTTGTTGGAAAGAATTTACTGCATAAAATCATTCACTACAAAGTAGTGCCAGAATAAAGTCTTGATATGATGACATAAATGGTATCCCGGTGTACCAAACAAAAATCAGCCATTTTGTTGAATTATTTATTTTTTTTAAAAAGGTTGTACCCTGGGTGCCAAAAAGAGGAAATTATTTTGGTGCTGGAGCTAGCGCGTGCTAGCCACCGCACTGCACTGCACTAAAGCACACGCTAGTGGTATCACAGCTTCCATGCACGCATACGGCTGTAGTATAACATGCAGTGGCATGGGAATGACTATGTACACTCACACACAGTGCATGCATTTTTCTCTGGCTGTCCTCGAGTGGACGTGAGGTAGGCTACACAACGCGCGTTACCCGGGGTACTACGGTACCCCGGGGTAACGCGTGATGCATCATATGTCATCGCAGACAAATTAACATTTCATGAAAGGTATTAGAGATATGTTGATATATGAATTATGAAATTCCCCTCATTTAAAGGGTGTGTACAGTTCTGGTCGAGGTGAGGATTTAGCTTTAAATATTTTGCAAAGTATTCAGAAAACACTCTATGAGATGTCAAAGAGCATGCAATTCTAAAGGGTATCAAAAGTTTATTTGATGAAAATCGGTTTTGAAATGGCTGATATCCAACAACAAGGTGAAACAAAGAGATCCTAATAAAGTTGTGGCCTGTCGCCTTTTATTATTATCACTTTTGGGGATATCTCAGCCATTTCAAAACCAATTTTCATCAAATGAAGGTTGAATCCTTCTTAAAATTGTATATGCTCTTTTATATTTCATAAGAGGTTTCTCATTATCTCACTTAGAATGTTCAAAACATGAATCCCTTACCTCAACCAGTACTGTACAGTCCCTTTAATTCACACAAGTTTGATGTATTCATATTTTTAAAAAAAAAATTAAATTTAGATCTGTCTTTCCGTTTACCACAAAAATATGATATTTGCAACCTTCACAGGGGCGTTGTATTAGTGTTATAATATCCTGCTCTAGGTATGCATTCATATCTCCAACTCATCCTAATATATTCAGTATTTTTTCTCCTTTTATGCTCAAGAGAATACTTAGAAATGGCATTTGCCAACTTTAGTGAACCTGTAATGAGGACATATGGGTGCCAGAAAGGGTTCACGTACATAAATTAAATTTTGAATTAGCTGCGATGGCATTTTTTTTTAAATGTCTGCAACTATATCCGTTTGTCGTGACTCTGTGGTCTGGGCATGTGTATACTTCCATTTGATTCTAATCCATTGTTTTCATGTTTGTGTCATATAAAGGGGGGGGGGAGCACGATATGATCTTAGACATCGCTCTGAGCAATTATTTTTAGCTTGCCTTCTTATTATGGAGTGATGCAGTAATAGCAGATGGTATCTTGATGTGAAATATAATGCTGGAATATTACTTTCCCCCAGACTTCTTTAATATTTTTCTCTTTTTTTTTTTTGTGGGGGGGGGGGGGGAAGGGGTGGGCATTCACGGGGAGAAGATGGGTAAAGAAGAAAGTGTTTGGGTGGGTGGGGCTACCCAGATTTATTTTCTCTGTTTTCGATGGGACATTAATCACTTTCCCTGATGGTGTAAGCTACAAACAATATCTCCAGGATATGCATTTGTGGAGTATTCATCACAAGGTAACATATGTCTGTACATGACATCAAGCAGTAAACACACACAGTCAGCTGTCCCCTGGATACACAAGTTTCTGCCTACCATACCTGGGACTAGGAACCAAGACAGAACGAAAAAATGCTGAGAAAACTGAATATTGGGATATTCTACACTACTGTCTGGAAAGCCTTTTCAAAGGACCCTTACACTAGCAGGGTTCACACTGACATGAATTAGCAGGCTACAAATCTCGAAATTTGTATCTCAATCTAAGTTTTGAGATTTTTGCCTATGTTGACATAAAGATCCCACTAAACAGGGTTATCACAAAACAATCTAAATCCCAAGAAATCTTGCAATCATTTCATAATAATACCAATAATTTGAGATAGCATGATAATTCGCGCCGCAGCATGTGTGTGAATGCTGTAGTAGTCTTCTCATCCAGCAATGGCTGCACAGAAACTTCAGAAATTCATAACTTCTTAAAGGACTGTCCGTTTATCCTTCTTTCACTGATATGTTCTACAAATAGTGCTGTATTCATACAATCCACACATATATCTGGGTGAACTTGTCCTTAAATTTAACAAGTTCTGCTTCAGTGGATTGAGTATGACTATTTTTAGATCGAAGTAAAATGTGAATAGAGCTTGAAAAGTGCCTCCTTCACACGACAAAGACAAATTTAAAGTGCATTTTCTCTCCTTGTTTGTGTTCACTTTCATGTATACAGTAAAAATCAGACAAACAGAATGATTGAAGAAGCATCAAAAACTTTGGATGTTCGATAAAGAAGTTGTAGAGTTTTAAAGTGTGGCAGATCTCCAATGAAGATCGAGAAACAGGAGGAGGTCTTGATGTCATCACCTCACTACTCAACCATTAGTAAGTATGCTAAATTATTGTGAAAATCATGAATCTCATGAGACTGTCTGATGATTTCAGAACTACAACCAGTTCACCTCATGAAAGTCTTTTTCTGAGACAAAAAGCATTCCCTGTGAAGGAGACATCTTATCCTTTAAGGAAGAAATCCACTACAGAATTCTATCCATTTCAAAAGAAAGAGAGGGGGAAACATTCCCTGCAGAACAGTGCAAAAGATCAAAATCGGATAAGAAATAAGGAAGTTATGACATCCAGAAATTTCAAAATTTTTTGGCAAACACTTCTTGACTAGTCTTTATGAATATTCAAATCAGCAAGTTGACGATGTCATGCTCTCACAATTTTGTATTCATTTCATACCTGTATACAGCAATAATAAAAATCTCATATTTCCGCTGTATAAACATAAAACTTGCCTTAAAATCACTCAAAAAAAGAGAGCAAATGTTAACTCTGATATATTTCGGTATGGGAATATGCTTTCACCTGTATTAGCTAAACACTACATTTTTTTTTGGCAAATTTTATATATAACATACATGAAATATTGTGAGGGCATGACATCATCAGCTTGCTCATTTGAATATTCATAATGACTGGTCAAGAAATGTTTTCAAAAAAAAAAAGGTGAAATTTCAAAATGTCATATCTTCCTCATTTCTTATCCGATTTTTGGTATTTCTTGAACGTTTGAATTGTTTTCTCTTTCTTTTGGAGTGTGTTCATTTTTGGGGGTACAGTAGATTTCCTCTTTCATATTGACTTTATATCAGAAATGAAAAATTGATGAAGATTTTTGTGCATATAGTTAAATGGGAGGCTTGTGAAGTATAATGGCATCATGAAATTTGCCAATTGGAGTATGCAGTCGAGACTAATATCACAGATATGTGAAAGCACTGAAAACTGTAAAATTCTCTAAATTCTTCAATTTTAGTCCAATTCATACAAAACTGTTACCATTTTGCTTATCTGATCTTTAATATTTTCTGGCCAACTTGAATATGGTGTGAAATTGCACTTTAGATGACTGTTATACAAGTAGTAACTAACAAAACCTTAAACTGAAACAAATAGAAAACCAGCAGGAAGGGGAAAACGGGGAGAGGGAGAGAGACAATTAACATATTAATGACATACACAGAAATAAACATACATCAGCATGATTTTTTGGAGGACTATGTGGTTGCTTGCTAACAGGAAAGTAGGTGTTAATTGCTTAAACTCTCTTGGCACCACAACCGGTGTCAAATAGCGCTGACATCTAGTGCAGTTAAGGTGCCAACTGTAGACACAGAGTATAATGCCAGCAGATAACGGAAGCTGGCCGCAGACATTGTTGCAAATCTTCACATTTTTATATAGTAATCATAACAAAGGAAGCACTGTACCATGTCTACTGAACAAAAAATGAAAATAAGTAAACAGCAATTACAATGTTAGTAATTGATTAAATGATTGATGTAATGTAATATTGTGGCTAGATGAACGAGATGAACTGGTAAATAGACATTATATTCTTTTTGGTTATGGGTTTTGCTTTTGATGCATTTTCTACAATTGGTTTTGATTTTGTTCACCCACATGGTCTAGACAAACACGGAATTTGTATCATCAAAAATTGCATGTGAGACTGCTGTCAAAACTCTTAAGAAAAAACAAGATACATCATGTGTACATGTATCTACAGCGTATGATGAAGATGGTATGTATGTAGATATTATGTGACAAACACAAACAGAAAAAGTGACCAAAATAAATATTATTATTTTATTGGTGGAAATTGAGCGAAGAAAATGGAATCCCATTTTCTTTGCCATTTTCTTTGCTAAATTTTCCACTGATAGATAGATAATATTATGTGTATGTCCATTGGACCATATGCCAACAAGACTTTCCTAAATGGACAATAAATGAATCTGAATGAATGAATCTGAATCAAGTTCTTCTGTTTAAAACAAGAAACACCATTTTGAGCACTGATGACAAACAGTAAACAGTAACATCCCTTTAAGAACTATCTTGTGTTTTTAGACATATCCTAATTTGACAAGCGTGAATGGGAAGTCAGTCCCAGAAGGAGGTCAGGAGAGGGTCACCAGGCAGGGAGGGGATAATCAAGTAGAGATACAATTATATAACCCATCAATCCCAATTACCCATCTCAAGGTCAGCCTCCTGCCTAGGCTCCCCACTGCCCACAAGGGGCCAGCTGCCGGACCTAGTCTCGGCATTTCAGACTTCTCACAGTCAGAGAATAACCACCACATTGTTTCCTAGAATTTGAGGAAACATTCATTCCACCATCATCTGGCATCCAGACATCTGCCTCTCATTGTACACCAACACAAGGGCCACTCTCATTGGGCTTGAAAATTTGTGAAGTTTGAAAACTCGTGAAGTTAGGGTTGCCTAGCAACAGTATCAAAATCCACCAGAAATTTGCAGGGAAACTTGCACGTCAGAACGTTAAGTTTTGTCTTTAGGACCCATATAGCAGAAAAATCATAACTTTCCTCAGATGACTTATGCATAACTTTGGTACAGGTTAAATGAGTTAACTAGTCATGTGCACTTCTTCCAGAAACACTGTGATCTTTCAGTCAGACCTAGCATCGAGAGGTTTTGGAGTAAATGAGGATACACATTAGGCGTGTCTTCATCAGCCCGAAGTTTCAAAATAGCGCGCTATCTTGCAGTTACCAAACTAGTCCAATGCCAAAATAGCATGCTATCTGTGTAGTGAAGACGCAAATAGCGCGCTATTTGATCGGGAAAATTTCCCCAAAAATCTTGGTCTAGTTCGTGAACTAGAGCGCTAATTCGTAAAATAGCGCGCTATTTTGGGTGCTCTCCATCAGCCCGAAATTTTCTTGATCCATCCACGCTTCTGGTTAGCCAGCTGGCTATGGAAAGCGCATATACAAGCTAGTGATTGTGTATAGTACATACACGCACAGTGTATTCAAGGATCACATGTGCACAGTGTGTACCAGGCCTACTGTTGTTGACATCTTTAAAACCAGGGAGGTGATTTCTCTCACCTCCCTATAAAAAACTAGTTTTTTTTTTTGTTGTTGTTGTTGTAAACTTCTTCTTCTGGTCCACTCTACCTTAGCTGAAGATTCTTGCAGATTGTGTGTATTTTGGATTTGTTTAAACATTGCAATTCGTTAATTTCAGATACTTGTAAGATGCCTCACTGGACAGAAGAAAGAGTAGCGTTATTAATATCCCTTTGGAGAGAATATGCTGTACTGCTCACCTCCCTGGTTGTAGTATCGTACATATGGTGATATAGGAGATTTTGAGCGGGGAAATCCACTTTCGAACCGCGAGCTAGGCAGAGTGATATTGCAAAGTGCGCATGCATCAATTTTCGGGCTAATTTCCCGAAGCAGGCTGTGCGAGCTGATGAAGACGCACATTCGCTGTATCGGGCTATTTTCCAAGACCGCAAAATATCCCGCAAGTTTGAACTTCGGGCTGATGAAGACGTGCCTATTGTAAAAAATCAGATGCATTTATCAACTCACTTCTGGCGTACAATGAAGGTTTCCAAATGACTTTCAGGGAGATTTGGGCATATGATAAATGCACAGCTGTTTTGATTATGGGGTTAGAATGGCTTTCCTAAGATGCAAAAATGAAAAAAGAAAAAAAAAAGAAGTGCAATCTAAAACAAAGCAAATCATTAAAGGATGGTGAACGAGACATTAAAATCAAGAAAATCATACAAAAGAAGGTGTCAAAGCAGAGGGAAATGTCTGTTAAAACAGATTTTTTATGTGACTTTTTAAAATATATTCGTACCACTGAAAAATCGCGAGTTAAAACTGACTGATTTACTTCACCGATTTTCGCTCCAGAACGGCCGTCTTTTCGGGGCCCTAAAATATGACGTCATGACATGGACGAACGTACCCTTAACGATCGAGTGTGCAGCGCTAGCTAGCTCTACATCGAGTCCGCCATTCATAAAGCACGTAGTTCTTTGTGAGCGGATGCAATACAATACTGTACCTTGCCTGTCTTTAGTCGCATCTGCTTTATCGGCAGAAACAGCAGGGTAAAATGTACCATTATTTAAAAAAAGAAGAAGAGATGAATGAATGAATAAATAAATAAATAAATAATAGCCATAATAATACTAATGATATAGTCTGAAGCAACGTCAGTAGCGAACCGCCGAGTCCCCGCCGGAGAGCTAGTTTGGTGTGTATGGTAGCCCCACTACATATCCGACCGCGTATAATTCGCGCACTGAACACTTAGTACGCACTTCGTCTGCGCGCAAAGCACATAAAAATGGATTGGCTTTGAATGTAGATGAGGATGGTGTGGGAAAACGCGATAATTCACTGTTCATTGATGGTTTTAATCAAGGACAAAATTTCGAATGAATACTTTCACCGAATCGTAATGACAGCACAATGTAATGTCTATGGAAGTTCCTAAAAAGCTTCGTTGACGTTTTCTACAACACGGTGTTCAATACAACTCGGTTTGCGTGCATTGTCAATGCAAAAAACAGCGGTCGATCCTGATAACGCGATTTACCGCGGGGAGCTGAAACGAGGCCACGCTAGTTCGTCGGCGACATTTTTGCACTGAAACTTCGAATCGAAAAGGAAACAACGGCATTTGATAGAGCTGGATTTTCTCAATCACGTAGGTCAAGTTGGAGTTTTTTACGTGAATTTCAGTGTTAGATATTCTTATCAGGCAAATAAACATTAGGCGGTCGATGAGTAGTAGGTCCAACCCTACATAGGCTACTCCACAACGTAGATCCTTACGTTAGCTAGGTCAGAGTTCTTGTTCTACCGTAACGTTAGGCTCTACTACTGTACTAACTAGGCCTATTAAACGGTTACTATAAGCCGTTTAAGAGTAGAGATTGAGGCGCGAAAGCGCACTGAGTAGAAATTTAAAAAGGTATACTTCATGGTAATTCGAAGGAAGATGGATTCAATAAGTGAAATTATAACTCACTTTTGCTTGATAGAGTAAACAAGACACGTACAGATACCTCGGTGCACTCAGGCCATCGCCCGCGGCGGCGTGATACAGAGTGTAGCTTAGGTGCAAAGTTAGCTAGTGGTAGCGTATCACATCAGCGAGCGCAGGGCTGATTCGTCCATGTCATGACGTCATAATTTTGGTCACCAAAATTTCGCCATCAGATCGGGTTCATGTGGTCTAAACAGGGCCTCAAAACACCATCTCTCAATCGTTCTAAAGACATTTTCACCTTCTGAAACTTAACTATTCATATTCCTAGAGACTTAAGCTTTGCAGAAATATATAAATCACTTTGTTTATGAATACCAACATTTTTTTCTTGTTCACAATACTTTAAGGTTGGTTGGCCATCTTGGCCATATTCAAGTCATTCTCTTCTGCAAATACCCCCTGTATTGTTTTCAAATGTCATATTTTTGGCATTAGAAGAGTCTGATGAGAGAAATAGGAGCTGCATTTTGATCTTCAACATCTTTAGTTACGTTCAGACGGGAGCCAAAAAACAACGAACTCGAAGTTAAGAGTGACCTCGCCGTGAACTCCAGCCCCCACAATTTCCCTCTGCTTCCGGGTCAACCTCCTAAACGTACACCACAAATACACTACACGTGCGCCCGAGGTGAAAAACCTATTACGCACATCACAACAACATCATCTGTTCTTCCCACGCGCTCGATCTCTGAAACTGAACACATCAAACTTGCTACTGTATTCTATATTCTTCTCCGACGCTGAAAAATTGTTTTCGACGAATGTCTTCATAAAGGCATAAAGTCATCAGTGCAGTGCTATCTCTGCATACCATAACAGAGGAAGCTGGTGCTGCCGGTGGGTAAAAAAGTATGTTGGACTAAAGAAGAAATAGACGCCTTAATCATTAGCAGTGTGGGCTGAAACTTCCGGTTTTGTGGTTTTGACATCGAGTGGGACCCACTCGTAGTTATGGGGGGGGGGGCAGAAGCTTAACCTCGAGGTTTCGTAACCTCGAGGTTAAGATTCGTCGTGTGGACACACGTTGTAGTTAGGGGGAAAGAGGTAAAACTTGAGGTTTCCTAACCTTGAGGTTAGGGCCTCCCGCCTGAACGTAACTTTTGAGACCAATACCCCTTTCATAAACTCAATAATGCGGATAATATCCGCAACATTTGGTCGTAAAATCGGAGAGGGGAAAGAATAATGCGCATTATTTCGACCCTTCTATTATCCGCATAATAGCAGCGTCGGGACGAGATTTTGAGTTTATGAACGCAAACCCAAATAATGCGGATAATTGCCGGGGTGCGGTCAAACGTCACCTGTCTTTCCCGCAGAAGGGGGGTGTGCAGTCACCATGACGATTATCCGCCTTTTTCAGGACGGGCGCTCGTAAAAATAATGCGGATTATTTTCAGAGTTTGTGAACGCATTTTTTATTGAATTGTCCGCATTATTCTTATGCGGATAATAGGAGGATGAGTTTATGAAAGGGGTACAAGAAGCCCCTACAAAAGAGAGCTTAGAGACATACAGACAGATAGATGGAGGGGAAGAGATAGAGGAAGAGAAAGAGAGGGAGAGGGGGAGTGAGAGAGAAAGCTATATGTTTGGATTGTCAGAAAAAATATTTCAATGTGACCACCACAAATTAAATGTTGTGGTTTTGTGTCCATGAGTCGTAAATTCTGGATGCAAAGAGGCAGAATCTGCTTGAGGTCTCCCACTTTGTGAATGATGGCTTTACTACCGGTTCAAGCAAAAGTCACTACTCATAACATTTCAAATTTTCAAAACTGCATTAATGGTAGAGAACATGCCCCCCCCCCCCCCCCCATACTCTGATCTTGTCCCTCCCTCACGTCACAGCTATATAACCTTCTAATTGAACATGAAAGTTTATTACATGCTTTCCTTCTTTCATGCTTTCCTTCTTTTATTTTTCTTCCTTTCATGGGGGGGGGGGAGGCAACAGAGCCTTACAATTTCCCATTTTCAAACAGCTGATTTAATTTGTCTGCTCTTTCCTTTTTTGAAACAGGAGAGAGAGAGAGAGAGAGAGGGAGGGAGAAAAAAAGAGATGAACATAACATAACAAAATGAACATATTAGGCAACTGGTGGCCCTTTTATACTGAAGTACTGTCTGATTGTGAGGCTTTCTGTTGTGAATAGAATATGATAAAGAATGTGAATGAATATTCAAAGCACAATCAACTAGTGAAGTCTGTGAGTTCATTGGGACACGCTCTGGCAGCATAAAACTTTATTATGTTCATGTTTCACACTTCACTTCACTCTTTGGCAGAAAGATGTGGAAGAAGAATACGAAATTATTGGAGAGACATTTACCACCCTTCACTTTGTGACTCTGCTTTAAAATGGTATCATATGCTCATCAAGTTTTCATCTCAGTTTCATTTCTGCCTTCTTACCGGCCACTCGTTTTTTTGGTTCATCACATTTTGGCTCGTCACAACATTAACAAATCAGAAAAAATAAATAAAAAATGGGACAAAAACGGTCTAAGGAGGGGTTATTAAGCTTTTTTTTTAAGCTCAAGTTTTATCCATTATTGCTATAAAAAAAAAAAAATGCTGTAATTTGATCATGAAAATTCTGTGAAAATTTACTGAGTTAGGCCTACATATTATCTCAGTCAAAAGAGAGTAATTCAGAATTCAGCACATTTTGATCAATTAGAACCAACAAAACTTTGTAGACATACAGGAGAGGGGACTCATGTAAGAAGGCGACCACTTTGAAGATATTCAAATGAGAGTGTAAGCATTTTTTGGCATTAGAGTGCATGGCACAGTCTTAGCTTCATTGTCTTACAAATTGCTGTACAGTCTTACAAATTGCAAACTGTACAGCCTCAATGATGAGGCCTATTCAACCGTAAGTTGATATGTATGAAACTTCTGGCACAATCGCAGACATCAAGAAATCGGAAACCTGGAACATCTCAGTGTGTCGCATTGACACTGGGTCACAGGATCAGTTCGTAGGAACAGGTCTTTGAACAAAACATCCGGTCCATGAGAAGAAATTAATTTGAAAAATGAGGGAAAAAATAGAACACCCATACACTCTTTATGACAGGAGGTAGGAGGAAAATAAAATGTTAAAAAAAAAAAAAAAATAGAAGTCACAAACGGATCCAAGGAAGAAAGCAAAGTGGAAAGAAAGGAAAAGGCTAACGCCAATGTCGTCCACCTGTCCGCCAGAAAAGAAATGTTTCTCCTGAGATTTCCAAGCCAGACGCCACCTGCCCTCCCTCACTCACTGGGTGGAGGACGGCCAAATCCAGTCATGAAATCAAAGGCTCTGATATATCTCTCTTCAGATTGTGGTCCTCCTTAGCAAACCTTCACAGAAGAGCAGTTTCTTGATTCCAGCATGGAGCTACAAGAAACATGACTCCAGCTTGTTTCTCGCCCGACTGCCTACAGATCAGCTTGGCACTTCATGGCAGCCGTGCTTTATATCGTCAGCTGTGAACCAGAAGGGCACGCTTATCGTGTTCTTAGATTTTAACATAAAGCATAAATAAACACGGAATAATCAATTTTCATAAAATAAAAAAGTTTATTCAATCAAAAGTGGGTAGATTTAGCACTGTTCCAAACATCGGGTAAAATGGCAACCCTAGGGGTTTTGTTTTAATATTTCACCGAAAATGAAAATGATTCAAAATTGATACCATAAATAATGTAGATGAGATCAAGCTCTACAACGTTATACCAGTGACTCATGCAATATGTCCCAAGATTGCAATAAAGCCCTTCTGGATCTCAGCCGACAATATGTGGTATGGTTTTCTATCTGCTATCAAACTTTGTCTCTGCCCACATTTTCTGTACTGTGTCAGGTCAGGCAAACATTATACGCAAGCCATATGCATGCTTAATTCAGTTACCACCATGGAATAACCATAACACAGGCAGCAAGCATACATACCATTTGTAATACCATGGACCCTACCATACAGTGTTATAAGATTTGCAAGCGCACATAAACTGATCTTTCATACATCCAAGTTTAGAATCAAAGCTATTTCTTAAATGTTCCATCTTCTCTGCCTTTCAACTTCCTTCCCAGCGGTTTCCACACAATTCTTAAGATGCATAATCAAAAGAACAACAAATCAAATAAATCTGCCCTATCAATATTTCAGCAATGGTGACTTACTGTTTCTAAATTACAGCATAAATGTATCATTCTTACACATTTTTTTTTTTTTTATAACCAACCAATATGACAGCTATGAGGGATTGACATCTTTACTTCATCTAATAATATGTACATACCGGTAATTGAGGCCATCTTTTTAGACTCCATCCCTTTTTCTGTGTTTTGGACCTATTCACAGTTGTAACTTGCTGTACTCAATGATTACAACAGGCTATATGCCATTTATTTATAAGGTGCTAAAAATGGATAGGCCTATTTCTATTGAAAAAAAAAAAGCGCAAGGTTTACTGGAAAGTTAAGATTTTATCCTAGATTGAAGATTGAACGTGATTTAAGATTTATTGTAGAAAGACTGGAAGTGGAGGAGGGCCTACAACATGGAAACTATAAAATGCTTCCTGCTCCGATAAACTCAGTGAGCAAGATTGATGGAGCAGGTTTCCAATTGTGTCCATGTATTTATTGAGAAGAAATGTGAATATTCCGTGCACTGTCATCACTGGCATCACAAACTATCACAGAATGGCAAGATTCCGGCAGCACCCAAAGCAGTTGCTTCAGATGCTAAAATACAACCTCTGAATGCTCCACCTCTTCAAGAAGCTCAACCAATCATTGGTTTTGACATCTGGTGCATTATTGAAAGGAACATTGTATGACCTTTTTGGGGAGGAAGGAACTGAAATGAAAGAAAACAAATGGTGGCAAACTTATGATGGCAGTAGCCTGGGAGGACATCTCTTGGGGCTTGACCAGTCCTATACTTGACCTCTCCTTGAACACACATTTCAAGCATTTATGAGCCCATTTCAAATACCACAATAAGTCCTGAATGTCTGTTCAAGAGAGACCTGGATGAGCTCGTTGGTTTGTGTATCCTCCCTCACACATGAGTTTGCACACCATCAGTCTAAACCTTATGCTACAAATGTCATGCCACAACACCTAAAGAGCTTATCACATCCTGAGGGCTAAGCCTGGGAAGCATATTGAAAAAAAGTTGGTTTTTTTTTCTTTTTTCTGTGATTCAGTGCAGGCAAGCTGTGCTAGCCAATCAGAGTAGATCAGTGGGTCAACCTGCTTTAGTTCATTCAATCAACAGCAGATTGAATTACTTAGCTGCTTTTAATTGACTCTGCAGCTTTTTAGAGTCCCCCCCCCCCCCAACATCTTATTGGGCATGGGTGCCAGGTTATTTTCTGTTTCCAGTGTGCATTACCCCCCCCCCCCCCCCCATATAACATTATTTTTAGAACACTTTAATGAGAGATAACTTTGCCCCTAAATGCTTCAAACAAGCAATATATTAAAATGTATGCCAAAATGATATTTTCTTTAGTGCAAACACACATTATGCTGGACTAACATCTCTGTATCAACCAATGAAGGTCAAATGATAAATGATCATTGGAAATTTGTTGTTTTGTAACTGAATGGCTTAATATTACTAATTAGCCATATTCAGACGTATTTCTAGTCCGAGTAAAATTTTATGGCACAGCAACTAAAATTCCAATTGATACTTATCTTACCACGACCCTGTGTCCACACGACGGGTCGTGGGAAGAAACTCCGACCAATTTACCAAGGCCTTCGCGGGTATCACCGTGGAGGGTCGGTGTAACTTTCGGAAGTGGTAGCGCCACACCGTATGCGACGACCTTACGATTGTAACCACGCGAAATCTGTATTCTGATGGAATAGGTACCCGCGAAATGTCAACATTGCAATTTGAACCTGGAAGTTTTACCTAGGTTGTAAGGTTTGTATTAGGTCCTAGATACTCTGAGGGCTTGTCTGCAGGGGCAATTTACCGTACTCCGACCGGCTAGTTGTGGTAGCGAGATACTTTTTTTTCAGGAGGAAGAGGTCAATGTAAATTCCCAGACTTGAGGAAAGTACCACGACCTTCTTCAGACGGGCACTACTCCGACCTTTCCTCCGACCTTCCTTCGACCAAGTTTTCTCAGAAGTTACTCCGACCAAAACTGCCTTCGTCTGAAAGGCACTACTGAATAGAAAATAACAGCCCTCAAAGTTTATTGAACATTGTGTTTTATACCATTAGTAGACTTAGTGGTGAACGTACATTACATTGTAGAGTGACAAAACTGTCGCATTTTTGTTACGTATGTGATGTAACATCTATTTTATGACTTATGGGACATGATATTCATGCACTTTGGTGTGGTGTTGTTATTATATAAGGCATCTTGATAGCCTAGTGGTCCATCCTTCTTTTCTAACCACCTGTTCCAGCATCAACATAACTGATACCAGTTTGTAGCCAGAGTTATTTGCTTTAGCATGACCCCATGAGAAAAAGAGAGGCAATCGGGGATGAGTGGTACAAGCTTTGCAGAGACTTAAGATTCCAGTCTGGGCCATGGATGCAACTTTTCAGTCTGTGAGTAGTCACTGGATTTATCTTCCGTTGATAAGACCAACAAGGTGGGTACTACTACAGCTTTGCATAGACCATGGAGCTACAATGCATGTAACTTAGCCTCTTTCAAAAGGCAGGGGGAATAATATTACCCTTACAAGATGTCAGTAACAAGTCTGTGTGCCTTTAGAAAACAAAAACAAAAACAAAAACAAGAGGATGTCTATAGAAGGGTGCATTTATAAACTCATTTCTGGGGCAGAATTAAGGCTTCCAAACAACTTTCATGGGGTTTTGAACAGATGATAAATGCAAAGCTGTTTTGTTTATGGGTTACAGTAGAAGAGAAACTGAAAGGCCGAAAAATGTGATCGCAAATGCTTAAAGTCATGTATGAAAGACATTTATAGCTCGGACCTGCCCATACCAACCAATGGCAACTACACATCTCTGCTCCTCGGGTCATAATGTGAAATGGAGCTGTGCAGTGACAAGGCCTCCCAACTGACTCACAACAAAGCTGATAAATGCAGCAAAGCCAGAAAAGCAATCCGAAAGACATTTGCAAAAGCATTTTGATCGTGGGTACTGAAACACGCTTCAAATATATGTGGGAAAGTTGATAAATGCAGTCTTTAATACACGCAATAATCTGAGGTTGAGCAGAGTCTTGTCTCCTGCATGCTGCTGAGAATTGACCCAAAACATCTCTAGCAAAGAGCTCAAAGACAGCATGGACCAAAGACTAGTGCAGCTCTAGGGTTTTCCTAGAAATCAACTCCTCCTATCTCCCATCCAGCATTGCACAACATCCCTGAGTGGCATGGCTCTCTGAGAAAACAAACAAGTCTATTAAACAAAACACACACACACAAAAAAAACAGCAACCACTTGCTTTTAATTGACCATCTCAGCCCAGAATCTCCACTGAAAAAAAAAAAAAATAATAATAATAATGGCTCAGAACAGAACATCCAAGGTCTTGAAATTTTCTTACTGCTCTTCCAAGTAAGAAGTGAAGTTGGAATGTGCTGTGGAAATGTCCCTCCAAGTCTCTATCTACTATTGAAGGCAGCATGTGCTTGCTATACAGTCAAACAAATTCTATTTCTAATGAAAAAACACAAAATACTGAATCAACTGTATTCAAACCAGGGACCTCCCTGGTTAAACTGAATAAGACAACCCACAAGCAGCATGGAGATACCATGCGATGGGAAGGCTGCCCGACTAGGATATATTCAGGAATCCAGGTAACAAATTGTGACGGCTTTATCACCAATATCTATAGTAAGTGTAACCACACACACACACACACACACACACACACACACACACACACACACACACAGAGCCAAAGAATCTCAAACTTTACCATATACTTCAATGCACCTATTACCTGACGGGCAAGTCTATCATAGCAGGCCTGTGCCATGTGTGGTTTTCAAATGTACCCCAAATGTAGATCTCAAGGCAGCAGATGAAGGTCTAGATACATCATGCATTTTCCTTAGCTTTTGTCATGAACTAAAGAGCTTATTTAAGATGATATTTCAGTTGTATGCCACACTTTATACCTTTACGGTCTATATTGTCTTAACCTGTTAAGAAGAGTCCCGAGAATACTCGGGCAGGTGTCTGTGGGAAATGTTTGTTTACAAAATCAGTCCGTCCTCAATGGGTTAATGAAGGAAATGAAAATTGATACATTCATGCATTTAATGCTTTATGTTCACTTCCAATAAATAACTGCATTAATGACATCAGAAATGTCTTCATCATGAATTATATTCTATCAAAACTGTCATATCAATTCACCATCATCACGACCACCAAGCAACATTACCGCTACCATCATTGCATATTCAATATCTCAATAGAAAATAAAACAAATTATTGATAATATAAGCATCATCAACATGACCATTGTCATTCCTACCACTATCATCATTATTATCATCAATATCACCATCTTCTTACCATTATCAACATCTTCACAACCATTTACAACCTAAGAAGTTACACTATCAGAATACATAATAATAACAGTTCGGCCTTGATGTGTGTTCTTTTTCCAAGTGATTTCAAAATTGATGTTTTGTGAAGAGTTGGGTGTTGGTTAATCATGAAATTTTCATAGTGGCAACATCCACTCTATAAGTGCAACCAATATCACTGATTGAGTGAACAGGCAAGACTTCAGACTTGAATAGTCTTCCTACTTTCATGTGGGAACTGCTTGTGAGATTCAATTGTACAAGTTGTATCTTGCAAAGTCTGCTTGATGCTACATGGTACCTCACTGTTATAGAATAGCACAATTTTCATTTGGTTTTTTGTTTAACGACAGTACACATTCCCTCTGCTTGTTATTTTGATATGTCACAGCAGACAATATTCTCTTTACCATCCGAAGGGTTAGGTTATGCGTTGCTGCAATGCAATAGATACTTCATCTTGCAAAATTCTTTCAATACACTTTCAACTCTGCTGTACTACACGTACATGTATGTGACATCACATATTGTCCAGTTCATCTACAAAGAGCTGCACACAGAATTAACTATTACTTTTGCACATAGTCTGTTTTTCCTCATACTGCACATGCTATTTCACCAACATAACAGAATTCGTCAAATTCACGATTATATAATAGCTCTTTGGAGAATATACTGTATGCACCCCCAATACTGTAAAAGTGGAAATTTTTGCGGTGTTGAAATTTTCGCGCATTTCGCGCAACTAGAAACTAGCGCGAAAATAGAAGCATGCAAATATTTTTGCTTGCCATATGTTCCTTGCTTGATGTCTTGATTCTGTGGAATTAAAAACACGCGAAACTCTTCTTACCCGCCCAAGCGCAGAAAATTAGTCGCGCGAAAATATCCACTTTTACAGTATATGAAAGACTCTGAAACTCACCTTCATCCGCTGGAGATCTCTTGGTATTCTCCTCAGGTGAAAAGAAACTGAAGTCACTGTCTAAGGCAATGAAGGATGGAAGACTACCAGTGCTTCCACCATCAGCATTACCACCATCATTGGTGCCTTCATCCAGTGAACGGTTTCCATGGTTACCATCATTGAGTGCATCATTTCCAAGTGTCATCCCTTTCTGTTTATTTCGTGGTTTCTTTGGATGAGTGTATCTGAGAAAAACAAGCGAGAATTGGATCCAATAACAACTGAACTTTAAAGCACAAACAATGACTTTGACCCGTATCACTGCACTATTGTTAAAAGCACCTCATCTTTCCATGTTTATTTTGTTATTTCATGTTTCCTGTGCAGACATTCTCTCTCATTCTCATCTACATTCTTTTTGAGGGACATGATATTCCTTTAATGAGGAATTCATCCCATATATTCATACAGATATATTCGTTGGTTGAGTGAAGTGCAGAGATATCAGTCCAACACGTGATAAATAGTAAAGTTAGAGGAAAATTTGACGATCTGTTCAGAAGTTATCGATTCTACAAGTTTTGGTGAAAAGCGACTATGGACCATCATTGCTGGTTAAGAAGGCTATAAAAAGTATTTAATGCCAGAGGAAGGGGGCAAAATAAAGGGGATATACAGAGAATTCCACATATTTTCATTTTTCTAGTATAATGGAAGAGTTCATGACCAACTTCCTTCAAAAAGCAGGGGGAATGATATCACCCTGTGTGTATGCCAGTAACAAACAGAGGGAAGGTGTTCATTCTATAAAACATGACATTTTGTGGAATTCTCTTTCTATTTCCTTTGCAGGATTTCCTTACTTTGACATTACGGACTGTCATTGCCTTCTTATCCAATAACAACACATACAGCAGATTCTACCAAAACTTAGAAAATGCTGAACTTTTGAATAGATTGTCTCACTTTCTTCAAAATTCACTGATATGTTCTACTATTTGCTGCATTCACTGAATCCACTAGTATGTTTGGAGTAGATACCACTTTAAAACAAACTGGACACTAGAGGGGGTAAATCTTTAATTAGGCGCACACACCCTGAAGAAAAGTTTCCCCATAACATGGCAATGTAAGACACACTTTCACACACCTCACACATGCACACAGAGTTATCAATTCACAATAACCTACAATGTAGTGTAATGATCAGTCCATCACTATCTTTCATGAGCCCATCGCAATAACTTGCCTCAAGCATCGACTGAATTGGTTTACTTTTACATGGTGTAAATCCCCTCTGTGCCACATTATTCTGAGAATGCAATGTAGGCATGCTACTTCTGTTTTTCAGATCTATGTAAGTTTTTATAGATTTTTGTTACACTGGTCATACTTAGTAAAGATGCATACAAACTGCCAAGATTTGCTTTGATGTAAATCTTATGAAAATAACAATAAAATCATTACTGTCATTATTATTGTTGCTGCATGTAGTAGGTAATGTGCTACACACTGTCATCATCATCATCATCATCATTATTGCAATTATTATCACAGCAATAATCACCACCATTATAGTCATTGTAACATAACAGTGGGGTGGTTTCTGACTAAAGTAATCAAACATAGTAATAGTGCCCTGCTGAAAACATTATATAGATGATGACTGGCGGGGGAGGGAACATACCGAATGTTCCACCCGAAGGGTTTGAAATACTATTGAGGGAGGTTATAAGTCCCTCGACTTCGTCTCGGGACTTATAGCCTCCCGAAATAGCATTTCAACACCTGAGGGTGGAATGTTTGGTGCATGTTCCCGACAACAAAAGTCATCATCTGTTTGCCTATGGGCTAGTCAAATACGTCAACGTCAACCACCAGCACAACGTGCTCGATCACTCGCTCGTGCAGAGCCAAATTCACTGTATGCGCGTGGTCCTAGGCCTTCTGTCATTTGTTACGTGAAAATGTTTTCTCATGGGAGAACATTACAAGAATGTTCGCCCATGGGCGAACATAACGAATGTACCTCCATCACGTGACTGTGTTTAGCCAATCACTAACCGGTATTTGACTAACCCATTTAATATAACATAATGTTGGGTTCTACAGATGCATTTGCTGGTATATGTGGCTCTTTTCTGATGTGGTATTTTGTTACTGTTTACAATATACTTGTAACAGGGGAACAAGGAGGCCCAGACCCCATCACTGTTGATGCAGAAAGAAAAAGAGCAGCATGAAAATAACCCTCGCAGACTGACCCAGCGCAACTGCCGAGAGATAGGGGTAAGGCATGATGACCTAAAAAACCTCATCCAGAGCTGCAGTCTCGATGTTTGGTTCGGCTCTCGGTCGGAAGTGGGCTCTTCGACTGAGTTTGATTGATCAGCTGTCTAGACCGTGGGACAATGATCCTTGACTGATGAGCCCTGACAGACAATAACAATCATTGTTTGGGTTCCCTCCATTTGGTGCCCTGAGCTTACACAATTTTGTTATTATGGAAACTGAAGGTGATATGCCGGAATGAAAATTGATTCGCATTGCCATACAGCACATCAAATAGTTTTTGAGGGATACACCAGCAATTATAACTTCCTCTCAGAATCATAAATACGAGTTAATGAGATTTGCAGGCTACATTATTTACAAATATCACATGCACATGATGTTAACTTGATAGATTGCAGCAAATGCCGACGGAAGAATTTCATGAATTTGAATAACAAAGCAGTACCCGCTGCATGCTATAAGGACTAGAACCAACACTTGCTGTCGGGCGAAAGCTCGGTGGTCTAGTGGAGATGACGCCTGTCCGGTGATCAGGAGGTCGTAGGTTCGAATCCTGCTCGAGTATGTACGCCCATGATTTTTTTATCATGGCTACTACTAAAACACTGATCAATTCAGTGCTTATTTACGTCGATGTAGGGCAATTTGTCAATCAGTTGCAATGAAAACATCTCGACGGAAGAATTTCATGAATTTGAATAACAAAGCAGTACCCGCTGCATGCTATAAGGACTAGAACCAACACTTGCTGTCGGGCGAAAGCTCGGTGGTCTAATGGAGATGACGCCTGTCCGGTGATCAGGAGGTCGTAGGTTCGAATCCTGCTCGAGTATGTACGCCCATGATTTTTTTATCATGGCTACTACTAAAACACTGATCAATTCAGTGCTTATTTACGTCGATGTAGGGCAATTTGTCAATCAGTTGCAATGAAAACATCTCGACGGAAGAATTTCATGAATTTGAATAACAAAGCAGTACCCGCTGCATGCTATAAGGACTAGAACCAACACTTGCTGTCGGGCGAAAGCTCGGTGGTCTAGTGGAGATGACGCCTGTCCGGTGATCAGGAGGTCGTAGGTTCGAATCCTGCTCGAGTATGTACGCCCATGATTTTTTTATCATGGCTACTACTAAAACACTGATCAATTCAGTGCTTATTTACGTCGATGTAGGGCAATTTGTCAATCATTTGCAATGAAAACATCTCGATGGAAGAATTTCATGAATTTGAATAACAAAGCAGTACCCGCTGCATGCTATAAGGACTAGAACCAACACTTGCTGTCGGGCGAAAGCTCGGTGGTCTAGTGGAGATGACGCCTGTCCGGTGATCAGGAGGTCGTAGGTTCGAATCCTGCTCGAGTATGTAAGCCCATGATTTTTTTATCATGGCTACTACTAAAACACTGATCAATTCAGTGCTTATTTACGTCGATGTAGGGCAATTTGTCAATCAGTTGCAATGAAAACATCTCGACGGAAGAATTTCATGAATTTGAATAACAAAGCAGTACCCGCTGCATGCTATAAGGACTAGAACCAACACTTGCTGTCGGGCGAAAGCTCGGTGGTCTAGTGGAGATGACGCCTGTCTGGTGATCAGGAGGTCGTAGGTTCGAATCCTGCTCGAGTATGTACGCCCATGATTTTTTATCATGGCTACTACTAAAACACTGATCAATTCAGTGCTTATTTACGTCGATGTAGGGCAATTTGTCAATCAGTTGCAATGAAAACATCTCGACGGAAGAATTTCATGAATTTGAATAACAAAGCAGTACCCGCTGCATGCTATAAGGACTAGAACCAACACTTGCTGTCGGGCGAAAGCTCGGTGGTCTAGTGGAGATGACGCCTGTCCGGTGATCAGGAGGTCGTAGGTTCGAATCCTGCTCGAGTATGTACGCCCATGATTTTTTTATCATGGCTACTACTAAAACACTGATCAATTCAGTGCTTATTTACGTCGATGTAGGGCAATTTGTCAATCAGTTGCAATGAAAACATCTCGACGGAAGAATTTCATGAATTTGAATAACAAAGCAGTACCCGCTGCATGCTATAAGGACTAGAACCAACACTTGCTGTCGGGCGAAAGCTCGGTGGTCTAGTGGAGATGACGCCTGTCCGGTGATCAGGAGGTCGTAGGTTCGAATCCTGCTCGAGTATGTACGCCCATGATTTTTTTATCATGGCTACTACTAAAACACTGATCAATTCAGTGCTTATTTACGTCGATGTAGGGCAATTTGTCAATCAGTTGCAATGAAAACATCTCGACGGAAGAATTTCATGAATTTGAATAACAAAGCAGTACCCGCTGCATGCTATAAGGACTAGAACCAACACTTGCTGTCGGGCGAAAGCTCGGTGGTCTAGTGGAGATGACGCCTGTCCGGTGATCAGGAGGTCGTAGGTTCGAATCCTGCTCGAGTATGTACGCCCATGATTTTTTTATCATGGCTACTACTAAAACACTGATCAATTCAGTGCTTATTTACGTCGATGTAGGGCAATTTGTCAATCAGTTGCAATGAAAACATCTCGACGGAAGAATTTCATGAATTTGAATAACAAAGCAGTACCCGCTGCATGCTATAAGGACTAGAACCAACACTTGCTGTCGGGCGAAAGCTCGGTGGTCTAGTGGAGATGACGCCTGTCTGGTGATCAGGAGGTCGTAGGTTCGAATCCTGCTCGAGTATGTACGCCCATGATTTTTTATCATGGCTACTACTAAAACACTGATCAATTCAGTGCTTATTTACGTCGATGTAGGGCAATTTGTCAATCAGTTGCAATGAAAACATCTCGACGGAAGAATTTCATGAATTTGAATAACAAAGCAGTACCCGCTGCATGCTATAAGGACTAGAACCAACACTTGCTGTCGGGCGAAAGCTCGGTGGTCTAGTGGAGATGACGCCTGTCCGGTGATCAGGAGGTCGTAGGTTCGAATCCTGCTCGAGTACATGGGTGTATGCAAGGGGGGGTCGGGAGGGTCGTACGACCCCCCCAAATTTTCAAAAGGTCCACTTTTTGTAAAAGACATTTTTGTTTTTTGAGGGCTTTTTACTCTATATAGGCCTACAACAGGGAAAAAAAAGTGAACGGTGTTCCAGCAAATTGTCAAAAACCTCGTAAATTTCGTAACTTAGTTTTAATATGCCATAATTTACCTTATTTCTAAGCCGCACTGCCATGCCGAAAAAGTCACTTTTGTATGCACCAAATGGCCCCATTTTAAGATATAAAATTCAAAAACTCCCTATCGTGGGAGGGGGGACACCCCCCTCCCACACCCTCCCCCCGCTCGGTCGCTCCGCTCCCTCGCAAAGGTAAAGGTCCAAAAATTTTGATTACGACCCCCCCAGAAAAAATCCTGGATACACCCCTGGAGTATGTACGCCCATGATTTTTTTATCATGGCTACTACTAAAACACTGATCAATTCAGTGCTTATTTACGTCGATGTAGGGCAATTTGTCAATCAGTTGCAATGAAAACATCTCGACGGAAGAATTTCATGAATTTGAATAACAAAGCAGTACCCGCTGCATGCTATAAGGACTAGAACCAACACTTGCTGTCGGGCGAAAGCTCGGTGGTCTAGTGGAGATGACGCCTGTCCGGTGATCAGGAGGTCGTAGGTTCGAATCCTGCTCGAGTATGTACGCCCATGATTTTTTTATCATGGCTACTACTAAAACACTGATCAATTCAGTGCTTATTTACGTCGATGTAGGGCAATTTGTCAATCAGTTGCAATGAAAACATCTCGACGGAAGAATTTCATGAATTTGAATAACAAAGCAGTACCCGCTGCATGCTATAAGGACTAGAACCAACACTTGCTGTCGGGCGAAAGTTCGGTGGTCTAGTGGAGATGACGCCTGTCCGGTGATCAGGAGGTCGTAGGTTCGAATCCTGCTCGAGTATGTACGCCCATGATTTTTTTATCATGGCTACTACTAAAACACTGATCAATTCAGTGCTTATTTACGTCGATGTAGGGCAATTTGTCAATCAGTTGCAATGAAAACATCTCGACGGAAGAATTTCATGAATTTGAATAACAAAGCAGTACCCGCTGCATGCTATAAGGACTAGAACCAACACTTGCTGTCGGGCGAAAGCTCGGTGGTCTAGTGGAGATGACGCCTGTCCGGTGATCAGGAGGTCGTAGGTTCGAATCCTGCTCGAGTATGTACGCCCATGATTTTTTTATCATGGCTACTACTAAAACACTGATCAATTCAGTGCTTATTTACGTCGATGTAGGGCAATTTGTCAATCAGTTGCAATGAAAACATCTCGACGGAAGAATTTCATGAATTTGAATAACAAAGCAGTACCCGCTGCATGCTATAAGGACTAGAACCAACACTTGCTGTCGGGCGAAAGCTCGGTGGTCTAGTGGAGATGACGCCTGTCCGGTGATCAGGAGGTCGTAGGTTCGAATCCTGCTCGAGTATGTACGCCCATGATTTTTTTATCATGGCTACTACTAAAACACTGATCAATTCAGTGCTTATTTACGTCGATGTAGGGCAATTTGTCAATCAGTTGCAATGAAAACATCTCGACGGAAGAATTTCATGAATTTGAATAACAAAGCAGTACCCGCTGCATGCTATAAGGACTAGAACCAACACTTGCTGTCGGGCGAAAGCTCGGTGGTCTAGTGGAGATGACGCCTGTCCGGTGATCAGGAGGTCGTAGGTTCGAATCCTGCTCGAGTATGTACGCCCATGATTTTTTTATCATGGCTACTACTAAAACACTGATCAATTCAGTGCTTATTTACGTCGATGTAGGGCAATTTGTCAATCAGTTGCAATGAAAACATCTCGACGGAAGAATTTCATGAATTTGAATAACAAAGCAGTACCCGCTGCATGCTATAAGGACTAGAACCAACACTTGCTGTCGGGCGAAAGTTCGGTGGTCTAGTGGAGATGACGCCTGTCCGGTGATCAGGAGGTCGTAGGTTCGAATCCTGCTCGAGTATGTACGCCCATGATTTTTTTATCATGGCTACTACTAAAACACTGATCAATTCAGTGCTTATTTACGTCGATGTAGGGCAATTTGTCAATCAGTTGCAATGAAAACATCTCGACGGAAGAATTTCATGAATTTGAATAACAAAGCAGTACCCGCTGCATGCTATAAGGACTAGAACCAACACTTGCTGTCGGGCGAAAGCTCGGTGGTCTAGTGGAGATGACGCCTGTCCGGTGATCAGGAGGTCGTAGGTTCGAATCCTGCTCGAGTATGTACGCCCATGATTTTTTTATCATGGCTACTACTAAAACACTGATCAATTCAGTGCTTATTTACGTCGATGTAGGGCAATTTGTCAATCAGTTGCAATGAAAACATCTCGACGGAAGAATTTCATGAATTTGAATAACAAAGCAGTACCCGCTGCATGCTATAAGGACTAGAACCAACACTTGCTGTCGGGCGAAAGTTCGGTGGTCTAGTGGAGATGACGCCTGTCCGGTGATCAGGAGGTCGTAGGTTCGAATCCTGCTCGAGTATGTACGCCCATGATTTTTTTATCATGGCTACTACTAAAACACTGATCAATTCAGTGCTTATTTACGTCGATGTAGGGCAATTTGTCAATCAGTTGCAATGAAAACATCTCGACGGAAGAATTTCATGAATTTGAATAACAAAGCAGTACCCGCTGCATGCTATAAGGACTAGAACCAACACTTGCTGTCGGGCGAAAGCTCGGTGGTCTAGTGGAGATGACGCCTGTCCGGTGATCAGGAGGTCGTAGGTTCGAATCCTGCTCGAGTATGTACGCCCATGATTTTTTTATCATGGCTACTACTAAAACACTGATCAATTCAGTGCTTATTTACGTCGATGTAGGGCAATTTGTCAATCAGTTGCAATGAAAACATCTCGACGGAAGAATTTCATGAATTTGAATAACAAAGCAGTACCCGCTGCATGCTATAAGGACTAGAACCAACACTTGCTGTCGGGCGAAAGCTCGGTGGTCTAGTGGAGATGACGCCTGTCCGGTGATCAGGAGGTCGTAGGTTCGAATCCTGCTCGAGTATGTACGCCCATGATTTTTTATCATGGCTACTACTAAAACACTGATCAATTCAGTGCTTATTTACGTCGATGTAGGGCAATTTGTCAATCAGTTGCAATGAAAACATCTCGACGGAAGAATTTCATGAATTTGAATAACAAAGCAGTACCCGCTGCATGCTATAAGGACTAGAACCAACACTTGCTGTCGGGCGAAAGCTCGGTGGTCTAGTGGAGATGACGCCTGTCCGGTGATCAGGAGGTCGTAGGTTCGAATCCTGCTCGAGTATGTACGCCCATGATTTTTTTATCATGGCTACTACTAAAACACTGATCAATTCAGTGCTTATTTACGTCGATGTAGGGCAATTTGTCAATCAGTTGCGATACAAACATTGCTGAGAAATATTCAACCAAGTTCCTAGGAGTGACCCTATATAGCAATCTAACTTGGAATACTCATGTCCAGAATATTACAACAGCAATATCTAAAGCAACTGGTGTTTTAAGGAGAATAAAATACTTAATTAACGATCAAACTTTAATAATGTTATACAACACCTTATTTCTACCATATGTAATGTACTGCAATATTGTATGGGGCTACTGTAGCAAAACTAAATTGAACACAATTTTTCTTCTCCAGAAAAAGGCTCTTAGTATATGCACACATTCAAATTTCTTGGCTCACACTGATCCCATATTTTTTCGTCTAAAAACTCTAAAGGCCCATGATATACATTTATACCTAACTGCCATATTTATGTATAAACACACTCGAAATTTATTACCAATTTTTCATAATGCCCTAGTAACCAATGACCATATTTACTCATACCCTACCCGTCGTTCCCATGATTTTCATTTAAGTAATCCAAAGCTTTTACTTGCTCAAAAGTCGATCAGACATCACGGTTCGGATACATGGGACACTCTTCCTGAGGAGTTGAAACAGTGTGCCTCCTTGTTTCCATTCAAAGCAAACTTAAAGAAGCACATTTTATTACAGTATACACATACTTCAAATACGAACTAAACACAAATATTTTATGTGACTAATGTTGGTCTCCCGATAGCAACATCGCATGTCGTTCCCTCTTCCAGCAAACCAAGTCTATTATTCTAAATTCCAACCTATCTGCCCTTGTGCACTTTCAAGCACTTGCACGCACATTCACCACAAATCACATATCAGAGTTTATTTTCCCCTGCTATCTTCGCAGCAGAATTTGTATTATTACGAATCTAGTACGTCCTTACCTTTTCCTCGGGCCGGCCATCTTTTCAAGCAATGCTTACAATGGCGGCCCTCTGCATAATCGCTTCTTAACTACAATTGTTATTGTAATCCCTGCTGCATAGACATGCATACTGTATATTATACCATTAATTTCCTTTTATATTGTTGTTTATGCAAGTCAAACGACTCTGTTTTAAATATACTTTGTATGTTTCCCACATGTTCATGATTATGTAACTTATGTATATTGATTTGCAGAAAATAAAGTATCTATCTATCAAACAAAGTCACAGCATATCAATTTTTATTTTTTCATTTTTTATTTTTTTTAGTCATTAGCATTGCTTCACGGATTTATCAATGAGGTGTAGGTTTTGAGCTCAATGACAAAAAGATTAATATACCAATTTTGGTTTCACTTATTCATACATAAATAAGTTTACTAAATACATATTTTTTCCCATCACAGCATTAAGAAGAGAGAAGAAATCTGAAAATGTTATGAATTGCAATGCTTAAAAAGTGGTAAACATTAACATTCTCGTGTGTTGTATTTTATCACTAGCATTCTTGTGGGTGCTGCATCTGTCACATTCTTGTGTGTGCTGTTTCAGCCACATTCTCTGTGGGATGTTGTTTAAATTTGTTGAGTTTTTTTTTTTTTTTTTTTTTGGGGGGGGGGGGGTTTATTCCAGGTAGTAAGTTTTTATTGATAGTGTTGTTCCAGATTTCATAGGATGATATGTCAATATTTCGTTGTATGTGCTGTATCAGCCTTATTTTTTTTTTTTTTTTGTATTTCAATGTATTTTACAACTGTTGTTATATATAATACTTGAATAGATATAGAAGAAACAGGTGCAATATTGGATGTCATGGATGTATATTTTGTTATTGAGTGTTAAGTTTCTCTGTGTTATTTTATATGAATTATTGACGTGTGTTGTCATTTTCTGTGTTTCATTTTGAAATGTGTGTTTTACATAATATTTTTGTGTGTATCTACATTTGTATGTACATTGTATGCCACTTGAATCACACACACACAAAAAAATCCATTTTCTGGACAATAAATAAATAAATGAAATGAAAAATGAAATGAAATGAAATGAAATGAAATGAAATGAAATGAAATGAAATGAAATGAAATGAAATGAAATGTATACCATAGCACATAACTATACCAAATGATAATTTTCATTTTTGCTGCCTTTAATCTAGATGGAAATATCTGTCTGAATGACACCTGTAGAAAGAACCTACAGCACACTCTCCTTGCATGACTGCCCCAGGAGTGTAGACACGGCAGGAAAACCCAAACAGAAACTGTTTTATATTTTATATAGTTCAGTACCACCAGGGTCAATGCCATGGAAAATGGCTGCCGGTGAAAAACAGGAAGGAAGTTATCGCTTGCAATGCGTAGTATTAACCTATATCACTAATTGCCACCATGCTATTGTTTCAGTCATCACTCTATCCTACCCCTCCGCTTCCAGTCTATGGGTCTCAGAATGCTGAGGACAGTGGTTTGTGGCTAAGAGATTTTATTCACAGATTAAAGTGTTAGTATCATATGCTGAAATTCATCCTTCATGGTATATCAAAAGAATGTCCAAAGTTTTTATGGTGGCATTATGAGGGCGTGCACACTTGTTTGTAATCACCATTATGAAAAGCATAATTTCTACAATATTGTTAGAATCACCACATGTTGCAAAACAAGAAGAACTCTCCTTAATGTTGGCAAACTACACACTCTAAGACATTCTAAGCAAGTCCTTCACAAATGTAAAAGCCCTGCATGACCAAGTGCAACTTTGACATCCCTTGAAAATACCCTTGCAAACCAAGAATATTGCAAATATCACATAAATGGAGGGGATAGCTAGCGATAGAGCTAGTGAGTCAATGAAGTGCATATATATGTATTATGCATATATGTGCTGCACTGTTGTGCTTATGTGTATGATGTATTGTGTAGTCCCGCAAAGTTCTGTGAATACACTGCACAGGTTTTCATCGAAGCAAATATCATATGTTGTCAATATGCCAGGTAAGGTTCACAAAAATCTTGACAGTTGTTGCTAAGTGTCATAAATATAAAACCTGTCTCACAAAGTCCATGCAATGCTAGTATTGTGCATACATATATAATTGTATAAAGAAACAAAAAAGATATCGATTTGAAGTGTTAAAATGCATTTACCATTCAGCAAAATCAACTCATGTAAGTATAATTTCCGATGCAACCACTGCTATTGTTTCATCGCAACTTATCATTTGTGAAGAAAACTTGGCCGATGGCTATTGTGAGAGTGCAGCAGAAATGATTGGTAGCATATAATATACCCATCCAACATACAATGGCGTCCATACAGGAATGTGCGCAGTCAGCATACTTTCGTCTTGCGCCTTCCACTTTTCAATGATGAAAGTCATCACTTCTTGCCAAAGAAAGTAGAAAAGGAAGGGGGAATTTATTTCGAAAATACTTTAAGTGTGGCATGCACGCAGTCTGTATACTTACATCGTGTGTGAAAATACACACATGATTTGAGCGGACATTTTCATCAGAACAACTATTTTTTTGAATTCATTTTGTTGTTGTTGTTGTTGACTCCTAATGTTAGGGGTGCGCATTACACAAAAGTGGGCCATACACACAGAAATTGACTGTATATGGAGCCCTAACAAACCTATTTGTGTTTCCCGTGATGATGATGGTACACAAGTGCCAGGATTAAACATTCTACCATCTTCTCACCTCTTTCTTGAGGAGGAGGAGTCTCCATCGCTGCTCCGCCTCTTTGCTCCTTTCCTCCCGTCGCGCGACGGTCTCCTGGCCTTGCGGTGCCAAAGCGGACATTTGTTACCACGCTTGCACTGTCCTGTTTCGTTGAACTCGGCACACTCCAGTGTATGTTTCTTCTTGCACTGCAAACAAATTGTAGGGTGCAGAATCTATGAATATTACCATACTACAATTTATCTTATATGTAGCAGTATACAAATAATGAATGTTTATAAGTTCAATGGAAAGAATATTTCATGAGGCCAAACATGACACGATCAATTCAACGAGGCGCAGCCGAGCTGAATGGATCAAAGATTTCATCTTTCACCGAATGAAATATTCTGTCCACTGCACGAATGAAAAACATTATTTGCTTTATATAGCATCTAAAAATAGATCACTGTCATTCGATGTGTCTTGAATTTAGAAACAAAAGAAAAGTGCGAGATTTGAGATTGTGAGAGTCTCACTAAGCACTATACGCTAGCGCACTGTCCGTTATTATGCTTGATCTCAAACACTGCAAACGCAAGCATTTTACGTACGGAGTGTGCTAGGCTCGCGGCATATATGCAATGGAGCAAAACGCATGGATCCAAGCTTGCACGGTAAATGGAGCTATAATTGCACCAATAATGATATAACAATAAAATGGGACAAATGATCTATATCAAATATCAACGACCTATTTAGGAGTTACAGATTAACTGTTTCAGTCCTATGGGTAAAATGTTCACATAAAATGTCATCAGGATTTTAAGATAGTGGTCCTTAAAGAGTTAAACAGCAGATGTCAAGACTTGGAGTGCACTGTTTGCATTCACTTTGACTGCATCAAGGCAAGTCTCTCCATTTTGTGAAAACAAAAGTACCCAACCTTTTCATACTGGTGTACTAGAGCAACTGACATTGTTTCTATCTATTTCAGTTTGTCATTGATGAATTACCTTGCTCTGTACCTTGCTAAAATACAATAAGAATAATTAAACAATCATAAAGTGCATTACAAAGGTTATTTCCTCTTTTTTGTATCAATAGATAATGCAGCTTGTTATCGCTACTTCACTTTAATTCACTCGTCTTACCAGTCTCTCTGTCTGTATTTTGTTTTGCCAAATACTGTACAGAATTGCTTCACTTTTAGACAGCATACTGCCCATTTTGTCAAGGCTGTGTTTTACATAGCACTGCACTAGAAACACTAACATTTTAGTAATCAGTCTAGATGTTACCATAGCAACAACACTACTGTAATTTGCAAAATTGTAAATATCTCTTTTGGATGGACATAGAGGTCTGACATATTTCTGATGGGGCTTACTATAGATTGTGCTTCCAATATGATTTTGACTAATTTAAAGTACATCATTTAAAAATTAATTTACAGTCAAGCAGCATTATATCATTCAAGGTACTGATGTCTTGAAAAACATGAGCAGCGACTGGCACACATTGCACTCACTTTCTCCCCACGAGGGCAGTATCCCTGCAGAAACTCCTGACAGACCTCCGCTCGCTTGCTGACCTTGACATGAGAGTAGGGGCAGTTGTCGCGGTTACAGACTCCTTTCAGGAAGTACACACATACCGGCATCTACAAAAAAATATCAAGAGATGGATGAAAGAGAGAAGACTGATTATTTAGTGTAAAATTTCCTTGAAAAAAGCATGATTGATAGGCAAGATAGGGGTGCATATAAGTCCTTTTCCTACCAGCATAACATGAGCTTCAGACCTTTGGTTCTACTAGTATTGTTAATTTGCACTACATGTGCCTGGTAGCTTCATGCTTTAATATCTCGGTAAATTGTTCAGGTTGTCACCTGATTTTCGGAGCCACATGTTGTAATGCTCAGTTTCTCTTCTTTCTTTGCTTCAAGGCCATCTGTCAAAATTGGTCTTCTTCATATCATATCGTACAGTCTCTTAACTGGAATTTCCATTTATGAAGCATCATTATCCCTTTTTTTTTGGGGGGGGGAGGGGTGAGTAGGATTTAACAGGGCATCATATGAACATACACATGTGAAAAGTCTGTTCACCACATTCTGTCAATGTGTACTTATGATTTTATTGATTATGTGTTGATAGTCATTAGAATTGAAGAGATTAAGAATTCATGTCATGTGACAGAGGGAAAAAGAAATGAATGTAATTTTTGTTTTCACAAGATATTCACTAGATTTGATGATATTAGCCTGTTTTCATTACATCATAGTGTTCTAAAATCACTCATGTTTACCTTTTTTAATGTTTAAGTCAGACAGCAATTAAGAAGTGAGGGTTACAGGACGACATGAAATCCTACGCTGCTTTGAGGAGAGCGTAGACTACTACAACAACAACAGCAAACTAATGAGAGCCACTACCTTCAGAAATAACTCACTCATCCCCTGAAACACATCACATTCAACTCATTATCAAATTACAATTCATGTGAGGAAGTAAATGTTGTGAGCGAAGGCAACTAGCAGGTGCCAAACACGCTCATCAAATTCAGCACTCAAGGATATGTCCTCTCTTTAATTACATCACGCATTTGAAGATAAGGAGTGTAGTTAGACCCATAACTGGATCCATGCTAGTGTAATGCTTTGCAAGAATGGAATTCGGTTGAAATCAACTAGTCTTACTAAATACAAGGATGGTATTTTGAAGGTGGATTGTGTTAGGATTTATCCACAGTAACTACTGAGAAAGCACTCGGATTCTTTTTGAGCAAGCTACCCTCGGACCAAAGGATTGAAGTTCTCCCCAGAGGTCTAGGCAATGACCATGAAATGCCTTGCCTAAGGGCAGGTTCACTGCTGCTGGTGAACTAGGGACTTTGTTCATGATTGAGAATCCATGGTCTTATCCAGTTACCCATAATGGCTCCCCATAATGCATACTTCCCACCAAAGAAAGGCAACCACAAGCAAACAGACAAACTAGCTATGAGGTTGGGGTTTGGGTTGGCACTGATCAATGGCAACCCCATAGTCTGGATGAGGCTTGCCTGACATGGCAACAAATTCCACTCATGAAAATAGATATACGTATGAAAGCAATTCCAACAATGAATACCTTATCATAAGGTCTGAAAGGTCAGACACACAACTGATTTGAATACATTGGAAAGCCACTTTACCACCAATGTTCACAGAAAATGTCTACTGACTGGCCTTTCATTTTTTTGCTGTGTGGCAACAAGAGTACAACTTTCAACCGCACTGGGTATTTTTCGAGACTTACTCTTTCATGGGAAAGAGGGGAAAACTAGCCTCATTTTCAGAAGTTTACTTGGGAACTCCCTCTATGGAAAACTTGTTTGAATGTAAAAGCAGTGTCAGAAAAGCATCCACATAATTATTGAAATAAACAGTGAATTAATAAACCAAAGGTAGGACCATATGAAACTCAATGGACTTCACCCATTAATACTGACTAGTGATTAGTGCCAGGTCCTGGTGATAGAACTCTGACTTCCATCCCACAAACAATTCAAACAGACACTTTAAGCAGACAAAAGTTACAAATCATTTGTTTTTGATAAAATGCAAGCTTGTCTCAAGGCAAAATAAGAAATAAAAATTGTCAGTATTGTATCCTTGTCTGGAGACGCACAGGACACACGACATTGTGCACACACACAGCATTTAAACATTCCATGATTAGAAAAACACATCTGTCACATGATCAATGAAAATTGTTATGTGTCTATGATAATTGCATAAAGTCTTCAAAAATCAAAACATCATTAAAAAGGGGAAACCAGGAATGTACTTGAATCTATGGGCATTATTTCCTCTGAAAACACAGCATGCATGTACAGACAATCTTGCATATTTTGGGCTGGAATAGAGCAACTCCTTCTTTGTTATACAATCCTTGCCACTGAGAAAATAAGTCTATTTTTGGAAACAATGGGATTAGCCCATCAACCCTGAACTTGACACAGTAATGTGCTGCGATCATCGCACTTGACACAGCGTTTGGTTTCCCAATTTCTGACGACGGTCGAACAGAACATCTGCTCCACGCATCAGGACATTAAGCCATGCACCAGCGAAACTATGAACCGTATGTTGTGGGAACCACTGTCCTGCTAATCATCGGCAATGAATTGAATTAACTTTGCTTTCTCTCCCAGGTGGGGCCCCTTCATTACAAAGAAATTACAAAGGAGAAAGAAATCAATCTTGTTGAAGGGACTGATTATACTTGAAATATGCCCCATGATAAAAGGGCCAGTCTGATGAATCTAACATATGAAAACCTTGATAGTATGAAGCCAATCCAAGGAGGGTATAAAATTGTAATTCCTGATGCTGTTGCTGTTGTATCTTATTCAACTTTACTTGAAAGGCAATGATGAATTACCAGTACTCTAATTATTGACATCTAAACTTCTGGTAGTCATTTTATCTTCAGTTGACTTCATCTCACACATCACACAAACTGGCAGAGTTACAAAAAAAGTACAATGTAGTCTGAAGTACATCTCAAAAGTAACATGTTTAACCTGTTGAGGACGAGTCCCAAGTATATATACTCAGGCAGGTGTCTAAGGGAAATATGTGCTAAAGCAAAGTCAGCTCCTCCTGAAGAGGTCAAGGAATAATTCTTTCTCAACTACAATATCACTTAAAATACTGATTTCAATTTTTATCTTAATGTTTTATTAATGACTACCTAGAAGTCCTTATTTTATGACTAATATAAGGATCAAAGCTTTAGTCTTACACTATCTTATCTTTTACATAAGAATCTAATCCCCCTCTAGAGATAAAGTGGGGGGGGGGGAGGAAGGGGAGACAGAGTTAGAAAACAAACAAACAACAGTTTTCAGATTAAACAAAACAGATTGTGTTGATGTCAGTGTTCAGATCATAGATATATTTCCATCTTTTTTTTTTAAACAATTCCCCATCCTTGCAACTAACATTTAAAAAAATAATCAATAATTCTTGCATGAATTTGTTTGATGACTCAATAGGAGATGTCAAAACGTTATCTTCTTTGTTTTAAAAGCTTCAAATTTCACTCTCTTGTTGCTGTTATCATGATGGCTTCTCCTCTACCAGAGCTTGCAGAACATTTTGGGTGTGGCATTTCATGCAGCTCTTACTCTTAGGGAGCACTGTTAGTCTCTCTTTAACATTAACTGGATAACATCTAAACAACCCTGTATGATTCTTTCCATGTTTCTTGTTTGGCATTATCTGTCTTTTAATGTTCAACTGCATTTGTAATATCAACAACAAGAATCATCTATGAAGGAAACATCTGTAATGATTTCTCCACTGTAAGAAAAGCAAGAACTTATTAAGTTTGTTATGATCAAGTGAGTTCCATTTCCTTGTGGTTCTGCTCCAACTAGATCCTTCTCCCAACTACGAAATGTACACTTGGAGCAATGCTGTGTACATTTCACAGCTGTAAATACAAAAAGATGGTATCACTGTGATAACTTTTACTTTGAATAATCAACAAGGCTCCAGTATGCTGACCTTCAAAAAAAAAAAGTAAGCCAAAGAAATCACACAGATGTGGGGAAATATTTCTTTATTCCATTCAAACCCTGTAGGCAGTGATTAGATACTAATTGAGATCAATGCCTTTGCCACCTGCTCGCATAGAAGTCAGAAATGTAGGGCGAGGCTTTAATACCACTGTGACCTGTGAAGTACACCCTAAGTCATCCAAAGCAGACATGGGAGCGAATGAGAACCAATGATGGCGTGTCTATTGAGGTTCCTAAACTGTCACATCCACGTCGGCTGTCTTCCACATCCTGGGAACTGGAGACTTGGGAATGTCGTCAGGAAAACATGGCACATCCGCTGGCAAATTGATCAACTTTCGACTGGAAGAGGACACACGATAACATTCACAGACTGCAGCACTCGCCAGGCTCCCCGAACATGAGTACTTTGTACGATGGAGTTCACGTATGTGTTATCTTGTCGGGCAAAAAAACAACAACAAACAAACAAAAACAAAACGAACAACATCCATCATCCATCCAACAACATCACTTGTTCGATACTACACTTTCATATTAAGAATGAGATATGTTGCTACGGTGATTTGTGTGCCTCTGCTATGTTATATTATTCTCCCTAAAGGGCTGTAGTACATCATAACAGTGTGCGATGACATTTCATATGTTTGATAAAAAATTGAAGTAATGAATTCTGAGTTAATGAATAACAAAACTACTGTTTACATGATTTTGACAATCCTAAATCTTGTACCAATATCTTATAATGAGGTGCCCTGACAAGCTTACATCATACATCAAATCTGACAAATAATGCCATACATTTGAAAGTGAGTTATTGGATAGATTATGAGATATATCACAATTTGACCTCGATCTTTGATCCTCGCTTTAATAATATTTTCTTGTAAAGATACATACTCCCTGTAGCACATTTGAAATAAAGAACAATCTCAGTGACTGGCTGGTCCAACAACTGAATAGATGGATAGACAATGTTTTCAACCTCCCTATTCAGAGGCATGAAAATGAATGCTTCATTATGGCAGTGATAGACATTGATTTCATGAAACAAAATCCTACATGGGCTGTAGGAAACAGTATTTTTTCAATTACAATTTTGCTGTTATCTATCTCAATCAGCCTTGTATAATGAAGATGCCCATGAATGCTTTTCATCACATTTTTTAGGAAAACCAAAACCCAAGTATAGATATGGATTGAGTAAAAGCAGCAATATTAGTAGAACACATCAGTGAAAGTTTGAGGAAAATAGAACAATCAATTCAAAACTTATGAATTTTGAACGATTTGGTGCCTACTACCGACTACTACAATTTATAGCATCATGTATGGACAGCAATATAAAGAAAATATTAGGAAAATTCAACTTGTTTTCACTTTTCTAGCATAATGCAAATGCACTTGACTTAGGCTTTCTTCTTTCAGAAAGCAGGGAGAATAACATTACCCTTACCATATGTCTGCACAAGTTGATGGAATGTGTACTACTCAATGAAATATCGAATTGATATTTATACAAAATGTCATGAACTGTAGTAGACTTCTTATCAAGCAAAAATAATGGCACCAAAATTCTGACATTAGACGTTCCACTCAATATCTTGCCATTTCAAAAAGCCACTGCCGCAATTTTTCACCGCTATTTTTCTTCCGAATCTCCCGCATCTTTTGACACCAAATCTGCGACATCCGGGCATGCAGTTTTGATGTTACGAATAGATGTACACACATTTCGGACCAAAAATTGCTCAAAAACATGAATTCGTGCAAAATTCAATGCATATTGCGCTTTCAGTCAAATTTTATTAAAGCAGAGAATGATTATTTTTCGCTTCTTATTGATTAAAATCAATTACCAACAAATTTTCCATGCTCAGAACAGTGTCGCTGAAAAATTTCATCAAAAAAACAATGAAAAACAATACTATGCATAGAAATTTTAAAGCGCAATAAAATACTGAAGAAATTCTTTATGATGGCACAATCTATTTTACTTACATTTTGTTGCTGGGGTGACAAGATCTTGTATCTAAAATTTTGGTGAAAATGACTTTTTTGGATTAATGGTCAGATAATCAGCTCAGTGATATCCTGTCCAAATCCTACCTGTCCAACCCCCAAATGAAGCCACCACAACATGTCAAAGAAAGGGCTATCCCATAATTTGTGATAGTGCTTTGGCTTTCATGTTTTTTTGCTCACTTGGAACATTTGAAATTTTGTTGATACGAGGTCTTGTTGCCCCAGCAACAATGAGCACTAGAAAGAATATTTACACCAAAAATAGGCCTTTTGGAGCTTTATTTAGTGTTACATAGCAAACAGTCTGATTACACACATACAGTTCGACCTCGATTATCCGGCCATGTCGGGACCGGCGCTCATCCGGATAAGCGAATTGGCCGGCTATGGGAGACACAATGTTAATGTAGCTGCCGTCCAAGCTGCCGTCCCAGTGCACTGGCAGCTAGGCAGGTAGCGTACCCCGCAACGGTAGTGTAATCTATGCTAGCCTGCGCAAAATTGTAGTCCCTTCTTCACAAAAATAAAGTATATCTTTATGTAAAAATCATACATGTTTTACCTCATTAGATATTGAGAAACCTATCATGCACATCTTATGAAATTAGTGAAATAGATCCATAGATGTTAAAGTCACTGTTTTTTCTCAATGTTTGGATGAAAAAAAAAAGGCCTTCACTGCGTGAAAGCGTCCGGATAATAGAGATTTCCGGATAAAAGGAGGCCGGATAATCGAGGTCGAACTGTACATGTATATCATGCAAAAGTAGCATAAATGTTTTTTTTTTTTTTAAATCAAATCAACTCCACAGTTTTATAGATTACAATGCAGGCAATGTGAGTACTGATTACAGTCGCGCGGTCAATGGTCAATAGGTGAGGGAGACCTTCGATATCTGGAGGAGGGCCTGGAAGGCCCCTCTGCAGCTTTATCATCTAATAAAACAGCCCAGCCTACTTATAAGGGTTTAAAGGTCCACAAACATATCATGGTGTAACCACAAACCTCTCTGTCATCCTCATTCATATCGACATACAAACCTTCAACAACACATAAAGTAAGATTTACTTTCTGGTCGTCAATCAAAGAAGAGAATGACATTACAACGAATTGATTTGGTTACAAGGATTTTCCCTCTCTCTTTCTCCATCTGTCTTTGTCTGTCTGTCTGTCTGACTCTCTCTCTCATACACACACACACACACACACACAAACACACACACACACACACACAACAGTGGAGTAAAACGTGACTGATGGGACAAAAACAATAAGAGGTTTAGGAAGGCTAAAGAGTGCAGGGTTAGTCTATGATAAAGGAGAGGGAATTATACGTGATGTAGACCTCACATATGATGCTATATTTGGTACCCTGGGGTATCACATGAAAATTCACAATTTCGTTGAACTATTTTTTTTTTTTTCAGCACTGTACCCTGGGTTACCAAATAATGTGCAGAAATTATTTCTTGTATTATTATGCACAAAAATGTTTTCTTATTTGTGATTATGCAACAATTAATGCATGCAAATAATATTTTCTTTTTCTCATGTACATACTCTGTTGTAATCTTCACTGTGTGATATTATTGTACATGTTATTGTAAGTACTGATTTTATTATGTTGACTTTGAATGGGATTGGAAATTAATTTTTTGTTTATCATCCAAGACAGTGTCAGTTACTTTCATCAATAATCTTGTATTGAGTGAATGAATAATCAAGTGTGTGTTTACTGATAGCATACAGCATCTTACATACAAAAAAAGAAACACACTCTTACTGAATTTGAATAAAAGCAATGTGAAAATATGCAATGTGTCACCATGAGAACATTGCACAACTGTCTGATAATGTACGAGCTGAAATTTTCGCGGTGGTTTTATTTTCGCGAATTTCACGAATCGCCTTTGAACAGCAAAAATAACAACACGTGAAAATAGCAACACGCAAATAAGTAAGTTCAGTTAGACTCTCGCAATTAACAACACGCGAAAATGTCCTCCAAGTAGTAATTCGCGAAAATATCTGTATGCGAAAATTTCAGCTCATACAGTAATGGATAAGAGATGGCGCTACACAACGCCAACGCCGTACCCTGGGTTATGATGGTACCCCAGGGTGCCGAATCATATGGTGAATATCCAACAGGTTGGTGAATGTGGAAAACATTTACTCTTGAGTTCCAGTTAATGACTGACACAGTACTGAGAAATGTCACCATGAGAACATTGCACAACTGTCTGATAATGGATAAGAGATGGCGCTACACAAGGCCAACACCGTACCCTGGGTTACGATGGTACCCCAGGGTGCCGAATCATATGGTGAATATCCAACAGGTTGGTGAATGTGGAACACATTTACTCTTGAGTTCCAGTTAATGTTTGTTAAATTGTTCAATTTAATTGTTAAATGTTTCTTAGGGGCAACATGTGTGGGTTCACATGCCTATGGGCAATGTAGTAAATGTATTTACTTTTGTGTGCCCTGACCCTCATGTAGTCTCCATTCATTTCATTTTCATTTTGTGTAACGTGTACAGTACAGTGTATCCTTTGTAATGTTCATTCTGGTTTTTGTTTCATGTTTGTGATGTTAATGATATGTATCCTATATTCTTTACCTGGTTGAATAAATAATAGTAATAATAATAATAATAATAATGACTGACACGGTACTGAGAAACATGCCAGACATTTCAATCAGATATTTCAAATTAATCTCCCTCTACTTCTAAGACCTATCACATGTGCATAAGTTTTGGTGAATCTTGTCTGTGTGAGTGACATTGTGATGGCAATTTGGCTGCCATGTGAAACCCATGTGAATTACAGCAAAGAAATTATCAAGGAAGATAGAGCAATAGAGTCACATAATGGAGACACTTCAGTGTGCAGCGGACTGAGCGAAATGGCCTGCTTTATCACGTTGATCTCAGGTGATAAAATTCCTGTGTGTCCAAAAGGTGGTGAGGTAAAAGAGAAATAAGACAAAGAAGAAGAAAAAACAAAACCAAAACCACACTTCTAGAGCAATTTTCTGGAGCTTACAGAGGATTGGGAACTCACCTTGTCCTTGGAGACTTTGTGTGAGAAGGGACAGGTGCCATCGGTCCTTTGACAGGTTCCCCTCAGAAATCTAGGTTTCAAAGGAAAACAAAACAGGACACTGCGTTTTTGAACGTACCGACAGGTGGATACTGCATTGGCCTTCTCTCCTCACCTGGTGGTCAGACTAGCCAAGGCTTGATTGTCAATAATTTGAAACAAGTACGCATTATCTCCTCCCCTTCTTCCTCCCCCCCCCCCCTCTATGACACTAGTAGTGGTCCTTATTCTATTCACACACATAATCAGCACTGTGGATAACCATTGATATATTTATATGGGAGGTCTCCTCACACATGCTTAATTTCAGGAAAAGAGTACCAGTATCTAAGGATAGTCATCCTTCCTATTCTCTATGCATTCTTTAAAATTACATGCCACTAGACAAGATTTAGGTACATGATGCAACTGAGTGAATATGAAAACGAATATTCGCACTGGAAATATACAGTCAAACCTGTCTATAGTGGCCACCCAAGGGAAACGAAAAGAGTGGCCGTTATAGACAGGTGGTCGCTATAGACAGGTTATCCAACTTTGTGTGCATTGCCTACATGTGCATGTATCATCGTTGTATACATCTCTAAGTACTTAAACATGCACATGTAGGCCTTATGTGTATATGCATGCACATACACAGAAATGTGTTTCATGCATTGAACAATGCAGGTGTTTATCACCGGTTGCACAGTAGCACGTGTACAGTCGTGAAGATAGCTTAACACTGACTTTGTGCATTATTATGACTGAATGAGTGATAAATGCAGTGGTGGTGGTCACTGAACATTGCCCATGAATGACTGGCATGGCTACAGAGCAGAAAAACACGCTGAATTATCAGCTCGGCTATGGCTCCATCGGGTCTTTGGCCGCTATAAACAGGTTAAAATCTACAGCAGGAAACAAAATTTGTGGCCGCTAGCCGCGTTAGACAGGTGGCTGCTATACACAGTGTCTTTAACAGGGTTTTTCTCTCGGGGGGGGGGGGGAATTCTTCAGTGGCTGCTATAGACAGGTGGCCGCTAAGGCAGGTTTGACTGTATGTTGAGTTGGAACAAGCTCTCAAATATCATGGAAAATTTTATCAGATTGTTGTTTTCATAAAGCAAACAGCATGAAAACAAGAGAAGATCATATATTATACTTGTATAATCTTCTTCTTTTTTTTCACATGAGATAAAGGTTATAAAATCTATGCAATGAAGCTGATCATAAGCAAGGACAATTCTTATTATTTTAGGTGGCTTTTTCAACAAAAGGAATCCAATCACACAAGGTGTGTGTGCCTATGTGTACATATGGATTTACACATTATCAAAATTCTGTCCAGTCTGCCACATGTTTGCTTTACAGTCAAACCCGCTCAAATAAACACCTATAAGGACCACTCATCCACAGCAATGAGATGGAAATCCCCTGCTCAGAAAGTGTGTCGTTAACAACCTGTGTATGGGTAATCAACTGCCTAATTCTACCAGCAAGCACAAATATTGGTTTCTACTGGATGACTGACAACTGTGCACAACAAACACCTGTCTGTGTGTGGTGCTGAGTGAACAGCACACTGACAATTTTGTTGGCCATTCCAATAAACCTAATGCTCAAAGGCAACCACTGAATGTTTAAATTGAAGGGGTATAGAGTTTAGCAGACGCAAGTGGCTGCATATACCTATAGTATTAAATATGAAATTCAGAAGACATTCATCACAATGGCTAGCACATCATACTTGTTTACAATTGTAACATGACATCTGCTCCTGCAACAACTGCTCCGGTCTTAATTTCTCCAAGGACTTAGGCTTAGAGTTGGGTTGTGAGTCTCCTGTGCGCACTGGATCTTGTCCAGCATAGCGAAAGACAAATTGGAATCCTGCAAATGTCGTGTTCCTTCCACAGGATCTTTATTGATTTAATGACTTGGTCTAAAATCAGATAGTCTACATCCCAGTTCGTCTAAGGCCGTGTTTATGCTTCCCCTTTTCGGGCCAGAATCAGCGTTTTGAAACGTGATTAGTGCAAAACGCTGTTGCGTTCATACTCACTTCGATAGAAATGCTGATTCAAAACGCCGATCCAAAACGCACAAAAAGGTGCGTTTACGATCGGCGTTTCTGACTAATCACGTTTGACGGGGAAGCATAAACGCAACAGCGTTTCTAAACACGTTTAGAGTGACATCACCTAAACGCCTTTCCAGTTCACGTGAAAAAGCGTGCGCCCGGCCAGCCAGCTACCCTGGCCTGAGCAGTTTTCCCATGTACTGTGCATACCCATGTCTTTCCCAGCTGCTCTCCCAGGCCAGGCCACCGATGGCAGCGCGCGCCCCAATTTGACCTGCCTCTGCTGAGGTCGGCGAAGCGATTGCAAACGCTCTTTCCAAGACTCGAAGAAAGTGAGCATAAACAGTGCTCCCTTGAACGGCGTTTTGAATCAGCGTTTCAAAACGCTAATTCTGCCTTCGCAAATTGAGCATAAACACACCCTAACACCACTACAGCTAAACTCATGTGGTCTTCTATAAATTTTGTCTGGTGCTCGTTTGGTTTAATCCTCACTTGGTCTAATGCCCAGTTTGGTAAATTTTGTTTCTGTCTAATGACCAGATGGTCTAATTGCAATTTTGTCCCCTTGGATTTTTCCCATTTTATCTAATAAACTGTGGGTATCAGACAAAATGGGCATAGCCCATCTGGAAGTAGACCAACTGGAAATGAGGCTAAGTGGCAATTGTACTAAATGGTCATTAGACAAACTGGTTGTAGACGCAACAGGATTAGACCATGTGGGTTGAGACTAAATGGGTATTAGATGAAGTGGGAGTAGACCAAATGATAGATCACCATCTTCATTCACTCAAGGAAGCCGACTGATAATTGACAAAATGTTGCTTCAAGTTAGTTAATTCCCAATTCTTTGCTTTAAATATACACCATTCCTCTATTAAAACAGCCTCCTACAGTCTCTATAAGTCCACCCACACCCACACTTACAGAACATTTAAGTACTTACTGAGTGCAGACAGCCACCTTCTCAGGATCATGGATGTAGGGGCACTTGCTACCGCGGTGACACCTTCCGTACCTGTTGTAGAACTTACAGTAAGGCTGGGTCTTCAGACTCCTACTGTCGCGGTTGATCTTGGATTGGATGGTTCTGCGCAAGACTCGGCTGCAAAGGAATATAACACATTTTCATTGTGACAAGCCACTGTCAATACTCTGCTTAAATTCTAATGGTAATGCATACTTTGACAGCTAGTATCTACTTCCATCTAAAAGTGTAGCCCCTTTGCTTTCCTACCCCCTTCCCTTTCTCTTGTAAGAGTAGATATAATCTGTTGTTGCATTCTGTGTGGGCTTAAAGAATATCCTCATGACCCTTTGAACATTAGTAATATAGTATCATGATGGTGTTCTGATGAGCAGCAGGGAAACAATTTGATTGGCATTCCAGGGCTTATGATATACTCAACCTGGCTTTCACTCAAATCTGCATCATATACAGCAAAGGCAAAACATACTAACACTTGAAGTTAAATCAGAGGATCATATGTTGAATCATTGAAAATGTTTCAAAATGTGTATCATGTACGGATAGGGGAAAAAAAAAATGTTACGTATCAGTATCCACTTCATAGAATTGTCCACTTTGCAAACAGTCACCTTTGAATCAATGTAGGGGGCGCACTACCAGTAATGCCTCACTTGGCTTTGATTAGCAGTCAATCATACTTCCTGGCTATAAACACACATGCATACATATGTACATGCTTTGCCAACCATCAGGTCATTACTTTCACTGCTATTTTGATCTATGATTTTTCTATTCTGCTAACAGCAATTCATTTTTTTGCAAATCATCAGCATGTTGTTGTTTTTTCTTTTCTTTTTTTTTTCGGTGGGGGGGGGGGGGGGTGAAGCTGTCATGTGTTGGTCATATGATGCGAAACTGAAAAAATCCCATAAAAATATCCATGGATGAAGGAGATAACTTGTTTCTAGTTCCCTAAAGATCGAAGAAGGCAGATGACTTGAAAAAAGCTGCTGTGTCACAAAGATGAATTTGAGCTGAATAGAAACTTGCATTTGTGTTCAAGACATCTTGATTCTGAACAGCTTAATGACAATAGAACTGCAACTGGCAACCAAAAATATTTCTTACTGAATCATTTTGGACTAGCAAATGCAAAACGGCAATCACCGACAAAGCGAACATCTTTCATAAACAGGAATAAATGTTGAGGCATAGGCATCAGTCGCCCTTGAGACTCTGGGGCCCTCTTTACTGGTTCAGAGTCCATGCAAGCACCAGTTGTCTACCACTGCAAGGAACACCCCTTTCACCCACAAATTTCTTCACTTGTGGCACTGTTATATTCTCAAAATTTATCACCCATGGTAATGAAGTTGGAAGTATCACAGTTTAACCTATAAACGTAATGTGTATAGTGTGTGTAACGTGAATAGTGAGACTAGCTGCACATTCGCATGTAAGTCACACTCGACCAGAATTTCAATTGACTGCAACACATCCCAAATACTGATGACACAATGCCTAACAGAAACAGTGGTCTCAATACTAATTTCCCGGTCTGAGTAAATAGATCAAACGTGAACTGTTTATATTTTCTAGTACTCTTCTTAGTTTTTGAAACTAATTCACATGTAATGACTGAATGTAATTTTTCAGCAGTCAAAGACTAATCCTGAACAGATGGTAATATATTTGAAGAATTTGAAAATACAAGATCACTCAATTTCTTTAAACTCATACTATTGAACATCACTAACATTAAAGAGGAAATCAACCCAAAATATCAATAAACTTCAAAAGAAAGAGAAAAATATTCCCTACAGAATGACACAAAAATAACAAAAATCAGGTAAGAAAAAATGAAGATACGACATTTTGAAATTTCATTTTTTTTTTGGTCCGAAATCATTTCTTGACTGGTCAATATGAATATTCAAATGAGCAAGTTGAAAATGTCATGCTCTCACAATTTCATTTTCATTTTATATCCAGAAATGACAAAAGTCTCATATCTCAGTTGTATAAAATATAAAACTTGCCTTAAAACCACCTAAAATAAAATAAAAGGAACAAATGTTAACTCTGATATAACTTGGTAAGAGAACATGCTTTTACTTATATTAGCTAAACAAAAATTTTTTCCTGAATTTCATATATAACATACATGAAAAATTGTGAGGGTGTGACATCATCAACTCGCTCATTTGAACATTCATAAGGACTGATCAAGAAATTCATTTACCATTAAGTTTCTGTCATCATACAGTGAAATGTTCAGATTGTTTTGACAATTTTGGCAGGAGACCTGTAGTTTTAGTGATATAAGTTACCAAAGTCCAAAACATCAAACACTTTCATCCAATTACCTAATCCATGGATGCATTCCTGGACCCCGTCTTATAAAGACTTGTGATTAATTAAAATCAATCACAACTTTACGATTGATTGCAAATCCATCTTATAAAAAAGTTATGATTGAAATTAAGATGGAGAACTGCAATCAATCAATCACAGGTTGCGATTGATTGCAGCTTTCAAGAGATTTGAGATTGATTGATTTCTATCAGAAGTTTTATAAAAGACAGGGCCCTGATCATGTGACCTGAGACTTGGCACTCCTTGCAATATCTTTGCACAGGAGCAGCTGATGATGTATCACCAATAAACTTACTTTGCCATCCACTGGGTGCTGGACACCCTTGGGGTGCTTTGCTGGTGCATCTTGTGGGCACTTGATGTCCAGACCCTGGAGAAGGAAGGCCGCCTCCCGCCTCCAGCCCGCTGGAAGACTGGGGATGGAGACAAGGATGGTGTCAGCGGGAGTGGCTGGCTAGAAATCCTACAAAGGCTCTTCCCCGAGCTGCTGCGATGATAGCGGACTCCTTTGACACTGACCACGCCATGATTGTAAGCTTTGTCCTGAGACTGACCAGGGCTGTGACCTGCAGGTGGGAGATAGAGCGAGTGGAGAGGAGTGGCATTGGAAAGAATAAATGTGGCAAGGCATCCAACAGACGCTTTTCTTTTCTTACCACAGTTTGAGTGTGTGTGTGTACAAAGACATCAAATACACATATAATGTAATAATGTGAAGTTGACACTCTTGGCATAACTGTAGATCATGAGAAAAAGTGTAATCCTGCACAGATGACAATGCTGCACTGTTATCAAATACACATCAAACTTACTTCAAGTACTAGCACAAATTTTAGGGAGTTTTTTGTCTGCATCAAGAGATTGACATCTACTGAAAATCATGCAAGTGGACCAACATATGAAACATGTGGGAAGAAAGAAAAGAATAATGTTATTCAACCCACAGGAGATACCAAAGAGGTAGGACTGTGGCAACATAAAGACAGCCACTAACAACCACATAGTATAATTCAAAACTTCATGCTTTTAATGACTGCTGATATAAACAGGGGTGTATCCAGGATTTTTTCTGGGGGGGGGGGGGGTCGTAATCAAAATTTTAGGACCTTTACCTTTGCGAGGGACCGGAGCGACCGAGCGGAGGGAGGGTGTGGGGGGGGGGGTGTCCCCCCTCCCACAGTAGGGAGTTTTTTAATTTCATATCTTAAAATGGGGCCATTTGGTGCATACAAAAGTGACTTTTTCAGCATACTTAAAAAAAAAACCCATTTATCATGTTAAAATTGGTGATAAAACCTGTGTTGGTCACTTGTAAGTTCGTTAATCGATAAGTTGAAAACTGCATAAGTGCATTTAAAAAAAGTTGCTAACTAGCTAACCTTACACCTTCCTAGACCCCAGGGTAAAAAGCCCTCGAAAAACAGAAATTGTCATTTACAAAAACTGGACCTTTTGAAAATTTGGGGGGAGGGGGGTCGTATGACCCTCCCGACCCCCCCCCCCCCCCTTGCATACACCCATGATAAGTGTGCCTCCCAAACACAAAGTTCTTATCTCAATCTGAAATTGATTTTGCTTTTTACAAGAGGATTTGTTATTCATCAATTTTGAGTGGGTATATAGAATGACTTTGATGTTGTTGGGTTTTTTTTTCAGCTAAGTATCTAACAAAGCTTATGATATATATGAGCAAATATAAACAGTCACTTTTTATGTGTTCAGAAAGATTTATGTGCAGATAAAGGAAGTTTTTTGAGGGATAACACATTTGCCTAGTCTATCTTGCATAACTATTATTACAACCAGTATTACTTTTCTGTGAAAGCTAGTCTTCCTCAATATACAATAGCTTGGCTGAGAGAGAGTCCTAATCCACTAAAACTTTTCCTCTTTATATACCAGTTCAATTTTTCTGTGCTTATTGGAATTAATTTGAAAATCAAAGGAGAGTTTTCTCATGAATTCATTGACAGCAGCATACCTGCTGCTTTCCTGACAATCTTGGTCTTTGTTTTCTTCAGGAGAGGCTGCTGTGGGCTCTTACTCATCTTGGAGGCAGATGAGCTGTTGTCATGGCGATAATGACGACTCGTCCAGCCAGTCTCTGGGAAGACTTTGGCTGTTTGGGAAGATCTCACCAGGCGGAAGCGAGAGCGTAGCAACACTGGAGTGTGAGCCAAGACATATTTCATTCGCCTGCACAAAGAGAAAATGATGAATGGACAAGGGGCTGGAAATGAAGTACTTCATAATTATGCACAAAATTAATGAGTGGTAGAAAGTTACACACACACTGGTGTTAGACAATAAGTTGTAATGGATAAATCACTATATTTCATATATCTTTGTTAACTTCTGTATTTCATGTCACACAAAATAATGTATGCTTCATCATTGGAACAAGAAAGACTGTTGACAAATAGTGATTATCACTTTAACACGGGTTGCATTCCTTTGCTTCATTTATGATTAAAGCATACTTGTCAGAATCATTACCTTTGGTTATTGTGATTCATCTTGACCTTCAATACAAAAATATTCAGAATGTGTCATATGCACCCTTGACTTCAGAGAAATCAATTTTGTTACCCCACGAAAAAAAAAAGTCACAGCTGGAATTTGCATTTATACCTCTGCATGAATGATTCCCTCATACTCTGGCTGACGGGTGTGGACATCTGGGCCTTCCACTTGAAAGGCGAAGAGTTGTGAGCTTGTTTGGATGTTGTTTTCTGGGAGGTCTGAAGGTTGACTTTCCTCATTTTGTACCGGCTCCTTATGACTGGAGTGGTCTTGGTGCAATTGACTACATGCGATTGACAATGTTTTCATGGAGATATGAAATGGCAAAACAAAACAGTACACATACAGAAAACAAAAATGTATTCAATCTGAGTGAAAACCACTCACCAAGAAATTTTGAGCACTAAATCAGACTCTGACAGATCAGGGGGGTGTTTCATCAACGTTTGTCAGCGCTAAAAGTTGTCATCGCTGACAATCACCTTAGTAACAGTCAGTGACCAGAGTATCTCATCCAATCAAAACCAAGGATTTTGCTGAAATTGTCAGCGCTGACAAACGTTGATGAAACACCCCCCTGATTTCTGACTTTTTCCCTAGGTGTTTCATACAACACAACAAAAACAAAGCACATGACTGCATTTAGACTTTGAATGGCTGAATGGTCACATTCACTGCAAGTGGAAGACGAATTAGATTTTTACTATCAGTCACTAGTGCAATTTAGTAAAATAAGTCATAGTTTTGCATGCTATTAATTGCATTTGAAATATACAGATATTGCCATTAGCACTCATGACTATTGCAAAGAATTCAAATTACTTAAATTTTATCTTAAAATGACAATAGTATAAATCTTACCCGAATTATGGAAAGTCTGCCGTGTAGCTGTGAAGTGAGGTGTATGTTTTCTGACTTTGAGCTGTGGAGATTTTCCCCTGACCTTGACCAACTTCAGTTGAGATCGATGTGGGATGATGACATGATGTTTTCTGTGCTTCACATGGCTAGCTGACTGCCCTTTAATCTTCTTGTATCTTGAGTTGAGGATCACTGGCGTTTTCTTCACAAGGGAGTGGGGTGATGTCAATTTTGTTGACGGTGATGGTCGTGGCAAAGGCAGACCAGCTGATGACGGTACAGATGATGACCTGACTAGTTTGTATCTACCTCTCCGTTGAAAGCCTGGTTGACATCTGCTTTTGACAGCCAGCACACTAGGACTGTGTTTACTGCGGCCAACTTTGGCTCGATGACAAGGAAGAGATGCCAGTTTCTTCACCTTGTATTTTGTTCGGATTACATTCGTCGGTGAAGTCTCCTGCACTACTGGTCTTACAGATAAAATCTTTGTTGTTGATGCTTTTGTCCCTTGTGAAAGAGATTGACTCTGTGTAGAATTTACTGACTTATCAATCAGACTTTGAGTTGTGGAGATTTTTCTCTGACCCCCATCAACTTGCTTTAGAATGGGCTGCTGCTGTGAAATCTGGTTAGATGTCCACGTATAGTTTGACTTTGAAGTTGATGGGCGCTGGCTGGTACTACACACATTTACAACCACTCTGTTTCCACTTCTGTGTTTCCGCTTAATCGAAGACTTGGCTAGTTGGCTGATGGCTATTGGCCCATTCCCTTCTGGAAGAAACTCTTGTTTAGGTGTGGTGGGTAACTTTGCCTTGGTATTGGCTGCTTTTAATTTGGCTATGTCTCCAAGACACTTATCAAGTTCTTTGGCAAGATGGGCTAACTTTTGTGAGTTCAGTTTATCCGGAACTACATTCTGGTTTGGCGTTTTAGAGCACACTTTTCTTAAAGTGGTTTTGTCTGTTCCTGGCAGTAAGTCCTTGGAAGGCTTTCTGAGCAGTACTGTTCTTGCTGGAGCAGCACCTTGTCTGGTTTTCTGTACTGTCCTGCAAGTTGGCTGACCAGTTGGTGAACTTGATGAAGGAGTTGAAATGCTGGACCCATGTTCAGCAAGAGAAACTGGTTTATTGAACAGGACTGGCTTCCTGTCACATGGCAGATCTGTTTTGTCTGTTGCACTTGCATTGCACTTTGAGCTTGTTAAATGTTGCACCTGTGCATTGCTCTCTTTGCATACTGAATGTTTCTTGTGTCTTTTGGATTCTCTTTGATGGCTCGTCTCTGACACCCTTGCATCAGCTCTGGTGTCAGAATGACTAGAAAGAGGCTCATTGTGCAACAAAATGTCCCTTTTTGTTACTTTGGCAAGACTGGGGTTGGTGACGTTTTGATGGACTTTAACTTTTGCTGGCCATTGTTTGCTTGAATGACTAGCACTTGGAGACACTTTGCTTGAAGGCTGCGATTTCATTCTTTGCTCTGGTTTTGTGTGATCGGATGATGAACAAGAAGCTGGACTGTATCTTGGCACGGAGGTTGCCGACTTTGCCAAGGCTGCATGATGTGTCTCATTCTTGGTCCATGAAAATTTTGTCTGGGCATTTCTGACAGTTTCCTTATTGGCATGCGACCCTGACTGTTTCTTCTTATGCTGATGCAGAAGATCTGTCCGGAATGATAAGGGAAAGAAAAGCATGATTTTCATCAACATTACGAATATCCCCCAGACAGAGTGTGTTCCTCTTACAACAGAGCTCTCATTCTACATGAATGCTCCAGCCTGGAAAGTGAGTTGAGCATTTTGTCAAATAAAGACTCACATGCTGATGAGTGGCACACATGTAGTGGTATGCTGATTGACTGTTCTGACACCTCAGTATAGCCAAACATACCCTCACTCTCAAGCAGGATTTTGTGCACTTTAAACTTGGAAATATTTACACAAAAATCATCCTTGATTCTCTCTCTCTCTCTCTTGAGGTTTACAGATATCTACAACAATCACAGTGCCATATTTTCCCTTCACCCCTCACCAAAAAAAAAAAAAAAAATGCAATGAAAATTGTTAAACATATTAACAGTATCCTATAGACTAATAGATACTGTGGTAAACTTAACAAAGCTAGAAGCCCACTGAATGAGTTCAGGTCTTTGTTTTAATCTACTCTTGATCTATTTCCCATAAGAATTATTATGAGGAACTTTTATGAGTACAAACTCGAAAATTTCGGGATGGAGAAGTGGTGAAGACCAAAGTACAAATTACATTTCTGGTACGGTATCAATATATTAGGTGGATGGACAAATGAGATGAAGACTGCACTTTATATGACTACGGTACAGTATTGGTCTTACACTTGTAAATAAAGTAAACCAGCCCCAAGCTCCATCACTCTTTTTGTACTACACAAGTATGATGCTGAAATAAATTTTGGGAAAAGATTAGACAATTAACCACATAGTCTGTTAAAAATGTGAGTAGATTGTAGGTGTGGTTGATGATAGGGATTCCCTCGACAAAATACACATTGTCTCATTAGGAAGCTGGACATACTTTCTTTTAAATTTAGGGGGAATACATTTGACTGGTAAAACCATAGCCTTTCTTACAGAATTATTTCTGAGTGGAGTTTGAGTAGCTAGCAGAACCCCCCCCCCCATGCAAATTACATAAATTGAATGCAATAAGTTGGTCTAATTTGATATGATACACTGATACACTGTTCCTCTGGAATGCACTCAAACTGACCTAATCCCGGACTTATGCATCCTTTGGAAAAGCGATAAGAAACTCGCAATTATTGAGCTCACAGTCCCTTTTGAAACAAATCTGCTTAACCCTAATCAGGCTGGGGGGGGGGGGGGGGGGGGCGGAATCCGCCCCCCCCCCCTCGACGTTTCGCGCAATATCTTCGCAACGCAATAAGCTCCCGCCACGATGTTTCATGACTTTTTTCTTTCAAGTATCGCGCAACTTTTGAGACCCAAATTGTTGCGCCCGCGCGTACCGTTTTGACGCGACGCCCGTTCGAAAAAAATTTGTCAACCCCAAAATTCCTCCAAAACATGATTTTGTGTACAAATCCAATGCAAATTGTGTTTTTCCAATTAATTCACATAAAAATTCATATCTTCACTTAGAATGGCCGAAATTAATTTATTTTAGCATAATAATGCTTCGAAAAATGTCTGTGACAAATTTTGGCCAAAAAACAAACAAAAACAAAAGGTCAAAAAACAATGAACTACATAAGAAATTAAAAAAACAATAAAATACATAAGAAATTAATTTCGATACAGATTTTTTTTTATCCTATGTCTCAGAAGAATGATACAAGAAACATTTAAAAAAAGAAATTAGCTTAATTGGAGCATTAATAAGTGATTTATAGCCCAAAACTGATTTTATGCATAAATTACAATAATTAATTAATATAAAATATAAGAAAAATTTTTCGGAGAAAGCAACCATACATTTTGATAGAATACATCGCGGGCGTCGCGTGTGCCGATTTTCGGCGCAATCGCGCGTTCCATAGGCGAGATCTGACAGGGGGGCGGAATCCGCCCCCCCCCCCCCCCCCCCCCAGATATAGCATAGCCAAAAAAGCCCAGCCTGATTAGGGTTAAGGCAAATGAACGGAAGTCAAACAATATGCATCTTTGTTATCTGACATCGAAGCAAATGGTTACACTGTTGTCTTTCTACCTACTGAAATAGGTTCTCGGGGCTTTGTTAGTAATGACAATGTGCAAAGGCTGAAGAAATTTCTCGCGCTATGCAGGAAACCAGTGTCTTTCAAGACTTTTCGGGACAGATTGTCGTCACTTGCAATCACTTCTTCATTTGTAATTTATTCGGCCAAGGAAGAACCAAAGTGGGAATGTCAAAATTCATTGCTTTGACATAATTTTAATCTTTGGCCCAATGTTTAGGTTGAGGCCACTGGACTAATTGTGTATCGGATCGGATTGATATTCGGGAGGACTTGTTGTCGGGCATGAGTTTTTCTGAGACGGGCTATCATTATAACATATAATTATGAAGTAGTTGAGATGTGTGTAGGGTTTGTTTTTAGTCGAGTTCATTGCTCTATGTGATGGGAGTGTTCTGCCGTTGGGTGGGCTCTGGCTTGAGGCTTGGAAAGGGCTCTTCTTTTGTCTGTCTAGTCTGGATACATTTTGTTATTTTGAGTTAAATGTGAAGTAATATTTAGGATTTATTATATTTAGGGATGGATTGTTGTTATTTTATGAATATTTGGGTTGGTTATAATGTGCTAGTTTTGTTATATTGTAGGTACTTAGATGTTTATTGCATTGATTTAGAGGTTGATGGAGGGGTGTGGGTTCTCATGGTCCATCCTAGTTTATCGGGGGGAGGAGGAGATATCTCTCTTTTTTTTTTTTTTTTTTTTTTATATATATGAATATAAATTAAAGGTTTATAATAATGGGGCATCCCCACCCGGGGCTGGGCTTTTCCAGGGTCTCTTCGGTTCCCCGGGGCGGAGTCGTCCCATGTGATATCAATTTATGTAATTTATTGTTATTGTTATGTTAATGGGGCGCGGAATGAATGACTGTGCCTTATTGTGAATAATTTATGCATGCGGAATCGCCTCACTTCATTATATATTGGATTCACTGGAATATAAACTAATGCAAATGTTTGTTAATATTTACATGTAATAGGTATGTTAAATGCCGTCAAGAGAAAAGTGTATCTTTTAAGTATGTACTACACTTGTCCTAGTTTTCTTCTTCTTCTTCATGCTATTTTACTTTTCTCCTTTTTCTTTCTTAGTTTCCATTTTCTCCACTCTTAATCTTTCTGGTCTCATTTCTTATCCTTTTGCCTGCTTATACAATATTTTTCACACTTTGAATATGTATATGATTCTGTCAAAGTTATGTGCATTTATATTCGTAAATCTTCTGTAACATTGTGTGATATTTATGTATATGCCCTGCTTATTCTGTTTATCCAGTTACCACGGTATGTCCTGGGCTTCTATGTTTTGTATTTATGTATTCCTTTGTTCGATTTGTATATCAATAAAGTGATGAAATATATACATGAAAGGCACTGGATCTTTCGAGTCTTCTGCATTATAGGTTAGGCTAGCTCAATTGTTTTTTGTATTCACTTAAATGATGCAGTATTTGGTACCCTGGGGTACCAAATGAAAATTCGCCATTTTGTTGAATTAATTATTTTTTTTTCAGCGCTGTACCCTGGCTTACCAAAAAATGTGTCGAAATATTTTTTAGTATTATTATGCACAAAAATGTTTTCTTATTTGTGATTATGCATCAATTAATGCATGCAAGTGTACTTCGAAAAACACCTATATGGTGCTAGTTCATTGCGACGACTTTGCCGTATCCGAATTCAGAATCGGCGTGTCTGAATTCGGATACACATTATAAATAATGGGCATGAGATGGTGCTATACAACGCGGTACCCCGGGTTACAACGGTACCCCGGTGTACGGCGTGCGGAATCAAATATCAATTTAATATTTACAGGTGTAAAAAAAAAAAAAAAAAAAAAAAAAAAAAGCAATTGGGCATTTTCAACATTCTGTTGAAAAAAACCATGCTAATATCAGGTCTATAATAGGTTTATGTTACTGAAATTGTATTGTACTTAGGCCTACCTGAATAATTAGCATCCAGTACCAGCATTCATTATCATGCATTTGATTTAGGCCTATAACTTAATAAGTTTTTATTTCCCTAGTTACTAGGCCTTGTGGCTTGTTGATAAAGCTGTTCTCTAGATGTACACTTGACTGTATAAAAACCATACAGATTTAAGTGTTTTTAAATATTTAACGTTTTAAAATCTTCGTTTTACGTCCACACCCAAGCCTAGCTAGGCCCAGCCAACGCAAACAATTGGTAACAAGGCCCAAGCCCAAGACATGCCACAAGAGTGAATGAAGCAGTGTTGACAGTAAAACATGTTTCATTGATTATGAAGTTGGAACTGTCTGTATGGCAAGAGTCAGGTAGAATTCCAGTAGGGCCAGTAATTTTTACTCTAGGCCTACTACATACCACTTCACTTGTCTAGATAGGTTCTCGTACTGTGTTGTATCTATCTTACATGCTAAAAAATACAGTGGGTTGATGTCACTGTCACTTCGTTTGTGTTTGAACCACAAATTATTACACACATGGGACTAACGACTTTGCGGCATCCAATTTTCGACTTCACATCATGATGACTCCTTGCTAAAAGTCTAAAAACTTTATCAATCGATACAACTTACTCGTGAGAAATGATAGCTCGTCAACGAGTTGCTGTCTTTCCTTTGAGTTGTGTACGTCTGTGTTGACGTGTTTCTTTTTCTGCGGATTTCGCACACGTTCTGCTGCGTTGTTGACCATTTTGGTTGAGCGGCATACGCAATACGAATGCAAATGCTCATTTGCTTACGTACACTACACACAACCGATCGAGATGATCAAGTCATGTCAGCTCTCGGATAAAATACGACAACACGAACAGCCGCGGTGTAAAATGGCAACACTCTTTGCCAAATGCCTTCACTTCACTTTGGACTGAACCAAAAGCTTCTTTGTCTTATATGTTCTCCAAGAACTCCCTATTTTTTATGAAGTTGTCCTCTTTTTGTTTTGTTGTTGGGCTTTTTTTTTTCTGTTGCATTCATATTTCCCCTGTCTAGCTTTCTCTCCCTTTGCCACGCACCTATAGTTTCTTTTCTCGTTTCTTAAAGGGCCTATACCGGTACTTTGCTTCAGCAGTCGTAGTTTTGCATTTTGTTCTTCTTTTGTCATTTTCTTTCTCTTCCCCATTTCTGTTATCTTCTTGTTTGCTTGGTTTTTTTTTTTATAGCATTAATTGGTCTTTTGCAATAATTGATTTGGATCTTAAAGCAAATACAAACATGTGTTGATAATAATTTGGCACAATTATCTAGCAAATACAAACAAAACTTTCAAAATTTGAACATTTTATATTATCATATAGTAACCATTCTCATGGCATGATCTCCTCTAGTACTACTCCTTCAGCCCGAGAAACGGCAGTCCCTTATAATGCTTTATTGTTATTCATAATCACTTTCAGGCGAATGTTTAGAAACGCATTCAGATAAATCGCAAATTTTTAGATCATTCACTGTAATAAATCGGTGTTAGATTTAACACCACGGGTGTTAAATCTAACACCGATCAAACTTCAATAGAGGACCACACCCACAGGTGTAGAAAATGTATTGTGACGGTGTTAAAAAGTGTTCGCCTGGCACTTCGTGGTGTTAATTTGACACTGTGGCTGGTGATATTTTTGACACTGCGCTATATAGAGTTAATTCAATAATGACACCGCATGGTGTTGATTTGATATTGGTGGTGTTAATTTCAATGGTATAACATCCGTCCAGCTTCAATAGGGGACCACACCAACTGGTGTTACTGTGGTGTAAATGTATTTACAGATTTTTTCAAAAATCAAGTACTTTATCGGAAAATTCTTTATCGTCTTGTTGAAGTTCAAAATTATCAAGAAGTGCAGTGACTAAGAAACTATTCCAAAAACAATTTTAAATTTTGAAATGACACCCGGAGGTGTTAATCTAACAACATGAATGAGCACCGGAAATTTAACACCAGCTCGGTGTTTCATATTTAACACCGGATCTTTTTGCAGTGTTGAATTGCAAACATTGTATAAAGTAAGATAAATAGGCGGCCTATTGTACAGTAAAGTATGAAACCGAATTTAGAAAAAAAAATGGCAGGTAGCTTTGTCAAGAAAATTGATAAAAAGTTCAGGAAGTGAATTGAACATATAGGCCTAATATATGTACAAAGTCCACATTTTCACATGGCCAACATTCATCTATATCATAGCTTATGTGTGTTTAAGATATAATTCATTGTCCTAGACAAAAGTACTCTGTCAAAATTCTTAAGACAAGTTACAGTGCCACCGTATAGCAGTATCAATTATCATTAATTTCTGTCACACGAGGCTGTTTGAACGGACAAAATCAAGTGACACGATCAACGAGAGTTACCGATTATTACTTCTTGATTCTTTCTATATACACCCATTCTTTCTCAACTTTGATATTGTTAGTTTGTAAAGTAATAACCCACTAGTAATTCAAGGTACATTGCAGGACAATTTTCATTAAGATTGTCTGGTATGAGGGGAGTTTCCAAGAAGAAGTTTTCATAGAAATTACCATGTCTTTTTTTTTGTCTTTTTTTTTGGTAATGCGAGTTACCGAAATTGAATTAGGACCCTATTTAAGAATCTCAACGTGTTTGTCCGTTAATTGTTTAACTTTTTTATTCATTCACTTCGCCCATGTCTAATCTACTCATATTTTAAATTGTAACTTGTGCTTGTATATAGATCCGAACATTTACAAAGATATTATAAGCACTTTACCCCATAGACGTACCCATTTTGTAAAACGAGTTATTTAGGACTGATCGCCCTATGTACACGCGCATAATAATAAAGGGTTAATGACACATGATTCGATTAATAGAATAGAGCGGATTCCGTGAGATACACTCACGAATGATCACATTTTGTATGGTAAAGGAATAAAATTGTTTGTTTGTTTGTTTGTTTGTTGGTTGGTTGGTTGGTTGGTTGGTTGGTTGGTCGGTCGGTCGGTCGGTCGGTCGGTCGGTCGGTTAGTTGGTTGCAATTTGGTTGGTTGTTTGCTTGTTTGTTTGTTTGTTTGTTTTTTGTTTTTTTGGGTGTAAAAGGTAGGTAAATATTATGTACTCATGTAAGCGTTATGTATATTACTTTGTATTACTTTATATGGAAATAAAATCATTTTGAATTGAATTGTATTGAATTGAAAATTTCGTTGTATCACGCGTGAGTGTCATTGTGGGGTATATGGCTGTCTTAGCAATTACAGTGTCCTAAACGGCTCACTCCAAGTATGTGTGTATGTTGGTCTTGTTTACAACTTGTGTTGTCAATATATTGTGAATTTCTTTAATTATTTCCTGACATCTGAAGAAGTTATGCCTCTATACTATACTAGTATGTAATGAACAATGACGAAGTCGACGAGAAATCAATGGAGATCACACCATAATTATGATAATGCGAACAGGCAATCAAAGGTTGTCAATTAAAGCAACGACACTAAGTCTTGCAGCATCAAACAACAACAACAACATCAACAACAAAATCACAAATGACGTTGAAATAAACTTTGGTTGTATATTTTACGTCAGTGCTCCTTAATGGAACATTGAGATAGGCTCATGCATAAAAGTTATGTTCATAAACAGGTATGTTATCACAACAACAACAAAAATAAAAGAGGATAAAATTATTGACTAACCTTTGACTTCGCCGACAAACAAGTTGACATAATAATTTAGTTTTGCTCTCTGGTTGTTCCAAAATATAACTACCATTCATACGTATAGACTATAGGTTAACCATCGTTTAAATAGGTTCTGTGAAACATGTATGTCATCATTTCTAACACCATTTAATTCTAAGCACTGCCAGTCCTCATAACCAATTTGAGTGACTGCTTTTTTTTCCCCTTTCTTTTGTGGCAAACAATCATAAAAACAATCACACCATTTGAAGCACAAAATTAATTGAAAAAGACGAAATTAACTAAATAGAGACAGGAATATATAATATTGTCATAAAAGTAAAAAAAAAAAACGAAAAGAAAAGAAAAGAAAAAGAAACAGTAACGAATTTGGTAATAAGGACTCTGTAGTTCCAGATGTTTTAATCCCCAGTGTTCCAATTTCCCGGATCAGTCATGCGTGTATAAGCACATAAAGTTTTTTATGGATGAATATTTAGACTGGGATAAACATATTGAGTATTTGGGGGAAAAGATAGCCAAAAATATTTATTTGTGGAAGAGAACACAATTTGTGTTACATAGCAGCAAACTGCATTTACATTTTACAAATCCACAATATAGAGCAGATTTGATTATTGTATGGTGTTATTTGGGGAATTGTGCTGGAAAAGGGAGACTCGACAAATTACAGAAATTGCAAAATAGAGTTCTTATAGAATAGGATTGTGATGAAGAAGGAATTGAGTTTTCTGAGTCATAAATTGTTTGATATTTCGAAAATTGATAATCTTTCTGATAAGAGATATAAACAAATTTTGCAATTCATGATGCACAAGATTGCATACAGGCCTATATGTCGGGAGATTGTTTACAACATTTTGCATTCAAAGAATCTTATTTTGTCTTAAGAAATGGGTTCAATAGTAAATGCTTTTAGTTTCTCATTTCGTGGAATCAAAGTATGGCAAACGAATTTAATCACCATTTTGCCAATGTTGCAACCAGTTTGATTTCTGAATCAGCTGATACTGTAGTAGAACCTGTAGACAGAATCTGTACAGATGATGCCACATGCGAACCATGTTGTGTGCAATATCCATTAACGTTTTCTACTGTGAGTGAAAGTGAAGTTTCAAAGGAAATAGAGCAATTAGAAAATAAGAAGTCAGTCGGATTAGATGGAATATCAGTAAAGATCCTAAAAATGTCAAAGGATGCAATTGTTCGACCAATAACTTTTTTGATTAATGAATCTATAACCCAAGGAAAAGTTCCAAATAAATGGAAGATAGCAAAAATTATTCCTCTACATAAAAAGGGTGATAGATTAATTCCAAATAATTACAGACCAATTTCTATTTTATCGTGTTTATCAAAAATTCTTGAAAAGATTATACAAAAACAATTACTTCAACATTGAAGTATATAGAAATAATATACTCATAATGGAACAATCCGGATTTCGGCCAAAACATTCAACCTCCACGGCACTGATTAAAGTAACCGATGAATGGTTGAAGTCTTTGGATAACGGATTATACACTGGTGCAGTTTTTGTAGATTTGCAGAAAGCTTTTGATATGATCAACCCTAAATGTCTGCTGCATAAACTTTTCACAATAGGTATTAACGGCCCCACCCTTTAATGGTTTGAAAATTATTTCTCTGACAGAAAAATAGTAACTAGTATAGGAAATTGTACCTCTGAAGAACTGGATATTAAGCTCGGTGTGCCACAGGGATCGATACTGGGTCCATTGTTGTTTATCATACTTATCAACGACTTACCTTCCATACTTGATTCATGTAATGTGCATTTATATGCGGATGACAACGTTATCTATTTTTCTCACAAAGACCCACAAAAAGTACAAACAATATTGAATAAGGAATTATTTGTGTTAGATAGTTGGATGTGTAAGAACAAAATGAAAATTAATTATGATAAAACTGTGAGCATGTTAATTGGTAATCGATATATTATGTTGAAAAGATATAACAGTTTGGATTTGAGTATAAAAGGATATGAAATTAATCAGGTTAAAAGTTTGAAATATTTAGGATTGTATATCGATGACGAACTCAGATGGGACGTTCATGTAAACTATCTGTGTGAAAAAGTAGGCCGTATGATTTTTTTCCTTCGTCGTTTGACATATTTCATAAACAGAAATTATTTGAATTTGATATATCGCAATGTTATTCTTCCTCATTTGGATTATGCAAATGTTATTTGGGAGTCTTCTTGTGAAAAACATATAAATCAATTGTAAAAACTGCAAAATAGAGCAGGAAGAATTATTCTGAAGATTAATCCTGAATTACATTTTTCTGTCAAGTCAATACATGATATATTACAGTGGGAAACTTTAAAATCCCGTCAAAAATTTCATGTCGGAGTAATGATTTTCAAGATTTTGAATAATTTAACACCTACCTATTTACACGAAAATATATTATTTTATTCCCCCAAACCCTACCAATTTCGGCACAGTAGCCTCAGCCTTCCAAATCCTCGGACAAACTTTTGCAAACGTGCATTTTTGTACAGGGGAGCCAAACTATATAACAGCCTTCCTCATGCTGTCCGTGACTGCAAGTCACTGAAGGATTTTAAACGGTCCCTTTCTGAATTGGTTTAATTTCATCTGTGTAAACTTATCTAGATATATATATATATATATATATATATATATATATATATATATATATATATACTTTTGTCTGATACACAAGACATTTATCTACACTTTTCAAGAAAGCGTATTTTGCCTTGAGATTTTGTATAATTATTGCATTATAAGTTTTCAAGAGACTACAAAATGTATTATAATGTTGTATTTATATGATATTTAATCTTCTACTCTTTTTTTCTTTTTCTTTTCCATACCTCTTTTGGTCCCCATGGAAGACCAGCGGCACCAGAAAAGTGCAACTGATTATGGGCTATCCAGCCTTATCTTTCTATATAATCCTACTGTACATTCTATATATATATATATATTTTTTTTGTATATCGATGATGTGTCGCACTATTCATTTGCTATGTATGTATGTTTCATTTTAGGAATGATGTATCATTTTCCCTGTACCTTATATGTTGTCTTTTATATCTGTATGACTATGTTTATGACGGAAATAAAACAAACAAACAAACAAACAAAATAATGGAACCGATTGTCCAGGAGTCTGAAAGACATGCCCTTCATGCAGATTTGATTTGAATATTCATTATAATTGATACCTGTACTGAGAATGAATTCCCTCGTAAATTCATTGCTTTTTAAATAGTTTTGTGTCACTCACACAAAACTATAAACAGCCCAAATACACAAAGCAAGTATTAAGTTCAAACACAATTCATGATCTTGCGTAGAGTTGGTCGTGTGTTAGTGTTAGTGTTTGTGTTTTGTTTTGTTTTTGGGGGGATTGGGTATAGGGATCGTGATTTGTAAACTGTAAACTCAAATGTTGATGTTGTTTTTTCGATGTTGTTTTGTGTTTTTATTGTACATTGTATATTTCATTTTTTTTTTAATATATGGATAATATGTTCCCTCCTCGCTCCATCCCCACCCTCCTCCACTTTTCTTCCCCTCTCCTCCCCTCCCCTCCTCTCCCTTCCCTTCCCCTCCGCTCCCCGTCCCCTCTCTTCCCATCCCTTCCCCCCTCCTCTCCCCTCCCCACGCACGAGGTACCCCGCCCTGGCACTATGCCTGGCGGCCCTTCGGCCTTGCCATTGATTGGTATGGTACGGGTTTGCGGCTGTGGCTTCTTAACCCTGAGTTTTTGTGGCGAGCAGAAGTGATAACTGAATACAAGCCATGATGGCTGCTACATGCCGATATTTGTTCAGGCTGCGATCAGCACCTATTCGTTTGAGCTGCATAAGCAGGCGGGAGGTGAGAGAACTCCCTTTTAAGAAATATCCAGAAAGAAACTATATAGTGTCTAGTGTATTTATATAGCGCTATGATTAGTATGAATATTTATTTCTTGGATATGTCCTACCACAGTCCCACCTGTTTATGTTCATGTGCTGTAATATTTTAGTTCCCACGCACTGCACTGTAAATTACTGTGTAGATTCTGCAAACTGTAGAATAAATTTAGCAGGGGGACATAGTTGTCTACTGCACTGTGGCATGTGGTAGACCAGAATTCAGATAATAGAGCACTCTTGAATTCAACACGCATTAAGCAAAGGCAAACGTGACATTTGTATGTATCTGTGTGCCTAGCCCGACCAGACGCTGTTAATACGCTACGCGAATACAGCGTCTGACCAGCGAGCGGGCACCTTCAAAGTGGGGAACCACAACACAACTACAAAACTTATGAAAATTTATACGTTCTTTATAAACAGTGTACACGTTACCAAACGTTACTCACCTTAAGTGCATGCTTGTATTAGAGAAGGTTCGTAAGTCCATTGAGAGCCCTCGTGATAAGTCCGTGGAACCAAAAAATGATACTTTCTGGCGGATTCCCTACACCGTCGGGGTTCATCGTTGCAGAATTCAAAATGGCGCCTTGATCTCTGCGGAAATCTTTCGCGTGCGTGCGATGCGCTGCGCTTGAGTGTTGGTGTAGCAGCACGGTACGGTCGACAGCGCGACCTTTTGAAAGGGCATTCAGATCATGTGACCTCCCGGATATTGGAAATGGCCTGGCGTGAAAGACGATGTACCGTTCGTGAACCGTTCACACATGCTGCATATAACCATCATTTTAGGTAAGTTATTAAATCTAAATTTCAATATTCATAGCATAGATATGAAGTCTCATTATCATTTTGTTCGTCGGATGAGTTTGAAGTGACAAAAAAATGATCTAAAGTATCAAAATTCAATCCGATCGCATGCGATCGTTGGACCCTCTTCGTGTTTGGAGCTTCGTTGGTACAGCCCTGTCGCGCTACGTATGTACAGCGGCGACTGGGCTGTGTATAGTTACTGTGTGCCCTGCCCAAACAGTGCCTACAAACAGGCAGGTGTCGGATCTTCTTCTTCTTCCTGTTCAGTAGGCCTACAGTCGACCTTTGGTGTATTGTCGTAATGTTGGCAGGCATGGTGTGGAATTGTTCATGTACAGTGCAGGTTAAAATGACTACATTTTCTACAGTGCGGCTAAAAACGTCCCATTCCCTTTTGGCTTTATAGCGTAGTTGAATATCCTGCACCGCTTGCTTAAACTGAGCTAAGTAAAGTGGTGCAGTTGAAGGTATCCTGGGGCAGAGCATTCCATAGTCTGATTGTGTCTGGGAAGAATGTCCTTTGGTAGCTAACTGTTCATGTATATGGAATAAAGAACTTGTGAGAATGTCCGCGGAGTGATGTTGATGAAGAAGGGTGTATGATGTCTAGGGGTATGTTAACTACACGCAGCCGCTGTCGCGAAGCGACGCGGCTGCACCTGTATTCCTTCGCAGACGTTGTCATTTTTCAGTGTGGTTGTGCGACTCCTTCATGAATATCTTTAATAATCATCGAAAACTAAAATACAAGGAATTACCGTAATCTATGATAATCATTCAATAATCGGTATGCGATTTTTTGTTTAATTACGTCAAAAACTCACCGAAATCTGTGGCTAAAATCAGGTCTGTAAACGTCCTTATTGCTTCACTCCTCATCTGCGTGTTATTTGAATGGCATTCACTCTCGTATACTACAGTACAACGTACAACGTAGGTAGTCGGAGAGCTAGAGGGCGCCTCTCCGACTACCTACGTTGTACGTTGTAGTATACGAGAGTGAATGCCATTCATAATAACACGCAGATGAGGAGTGAAGCAATAAGGACGTTTACAGACCTGATTTCAGCCACAGATTTCAGTGAGTTTTTGACGTAATTAAACAAAAAATCGCATACCGATTATTGAATGATTATCATAGATTACGATAATTCCTTGTATTTTAGTTTTCCACAAATAATAAAGGGTTTATAGTGACCTCGTCTACAGCCACTATGTCTGTTTTCCAATTGGTCTACTGGCATATCGTCTATTACCGATTCGTCTAATACCCATTTGGTCTACAACTCGTTTTGTCCAGTACCCATATTGTCTAATAGTCACTTTGCCCACTACCCGTACTGTCTAATACCCAACTCGTCTAAGGAGCATTTCGTCTACAAAACAATTGATCTAATAGCCAAATCGTCTACACTCACAATGTCTATTTGCCATGTCGTCTAATATCTATTTTGTCTACTACTAGTTAGTCTACTCCCACCTCGTCTACAAGTCATTTAGTCTACATTCACTTTGTCTAGTTATCATATCGTCCAACCCTTAGTTTGTCCATACCCAATATGGTCTATACCCATCTGGTCTACTCCCAACTGGTCTACTCCCAATTGGTCTACTCCCAACTGGTCTACTACCAACTGGTCTACTCCCAACTGGTCTACTCCCAATTGGTCTACTCCCAACTGGTCTACTCCCAATTGGTCTACTCCCAATTGGTCTACTCCCAATTGGTCTACTCCCAATTGGTCTACTCCTAACTTGTCTACTCCCAATTGGTCTATACTCGTCTATACCCAATTGGTGTACTCCCAACTGATACAGGTTTACTCTCAACAATTTACCCAAACTGATCATTTCCATCTGGTCATGCTAATAATAAATATACCACTTTGTCTAGTGCCCAGTCCGTCTCACTGTCATGAACTATTCATATTAAACCCTGCCCTTGATTAGCACAAAAATCAATGTTAGACTATTCTAGTTGTTAATTATTTCGCACATGCTGAATATAAAGACATACTAATCAATGGTGAGACATGACTATCCAGTCTACATTCTGGCCATAAAATAACTAAATAATGATAAACTAGCTCAGTTACAATCCTCCATCACAAACGAATTGTCAGTCATACGAAACAGAATTACATTTCGACCGACCACCCCAGTCCACCTGTACCTCCGTGCGCATGCATGCAGCGATCTTGGCGGGATCCCGAATGAGGAATTATCGAGTACGAGTGTAATTTGATTTTCATTGCGTTTGGTACACTAGTGAAGGTACTAACGATCACGCTAGGATGTTTTATTTATTATACAAGGTTCACTCTTGAAGATAAAATCCATATCAATGACCTTCTTCTGCCAAAAAATGAGAAATCAGGAAAGGCATCCGATGTAGTAATGAAATACCACTGACGTGTCGCCAGTCAAATATTTTCTAAATTTCCGTATCTTGCCAAAATTTAGAGAAGAGCCACTGCCCCAAAACTTAATTAATGTAAACATACATGATCCCTTCATTATATAATAGTCAAAGTTTTTTATATAAATGTTTTGTTTTCAAGAAGGGATGAAATGAAATGTGTCACCAATTGTATATAGTGAAACTTACGTTACCATATTTTAGATCAAGATTTAATTTCTTTCCATCATCGCAAATCATATTTTTGTGTATATGTTTCAACCTTTTTTTGTGCATTTAACCGTTTACATACATCAGTACGTGGCAGACAGAATAAAGAATACTGATAATGTACTTCTAATGTGTTCCTTTTCATTTTTACCATACTTATGATTGTGTATCAAAGTTGAATGGATGGAGTGTTGAAGTTTGGACTTATAAATGCTGCATGATTGCTTCTGATATAAATTACACATCCACCACAAAAATAACACAGCAAGTTTTTCACACTGTGACATTATCTTTTTTTTCCTAAAAACTTGTCATGATTAGAACATAAAAATTTAAACCAAATGGGGCACCAAGAGTGTTCAACCTATTTCACTGGGAAAAAAGAAACTGGATGAAGTAGACTTAAATAAAAAAAAAAAAAACTATAACTAGTAGTAGACCAGTTGGGAGTAGACGAGTTGGCAGTAGACGAGTTGGCAGTAGACGAGTTGGCAGTAGACGAGTTGGGTGTAGACCAGTTGGGTGTAGACTAGTTGGGAGTAGACGAGTTGGGAGTAGACCAATTGGGTGTAGACGAGTTGGGAGTAGACCAATTGGGAGTAGACGAGTTGGGAGTAGACCAATTGGGTGTAGACCAGTTGGGATTAGACCAATTGGGAGTAGACCAGTTGGCAGTAGACCAGTTGGCAGTAGACTGACTGGTTATTAGACTAATTGACTATTAGACAATGAGTTGTAGACCAATTGGCTATTAGACAAAATGAGCTGTAGACTATTTTATTCATAGACCTTATGATTAATAGAGGAAATGGTCAATAGACATAATGGGTGTTAGACGAAATGTGACTTAGACAAATTGGACATTAGATAAAATGGCTAGTAGACGAAATGACAATTAGACTAATTGGCTATAGACAAAATGGTTGGTAGACGAGTTGGTAGTAGACGAAGTGAGTTTAGACGAGATGGCATTAGACTAGGTGGACAGTGGACAGGGTGGTCGTAGACGAGGTGCCAATTTACCTAATAAAGATATTCATGAAGGAGTCACACAACCACACTGAAAAATGACAATGTCTGCGAAGGAATAGAGGTGCAGCCGCTGTCTCTACAGCGGCTGCGTGTAGCTAGGGGTATGTCAATGATTGAGTAGATGATGGGGTAAAGCATTACTACAAATTGTACTTTGAATTGAGCCCTGCGCTCTTGAAGTGTAGGCTAATGACTGTAACTGGTGAAGCATGGCTGCAACACTGCTTGTTCGTCTGTAGTCACCATCTCGAGCTTGTGTAGATGTGATATCATCACATCATCATCACATCTATCTACAGTAAATTTACAATGACAATGTAATTTGCTAGTGTTTGTTTTGTCAAGGAAGCTCCTTAAAGGTCCAGTTTACCTTTGGGAGTAGTGATGGCAATTGTACACTTTACGGCCCTATATTATCGGTACCTTATTTGCCGTACGCCAAGGTGATATCCCATGAACCACCACGCACTGAGCAGCTGGGGAGCTTTTCTTGCTGTATGGAACGCCGTTTGACAAGTGATAGGGTCACTAAAAGCCCGCCTCACTCACTGCGCTTCTGCGCAGCCGACACATTGAACACTGTGCAATCGTGCGAACCAACCATGCGGCCGCGGGCGAGGTTCGCGCACGTGTGTGTGTGTGTGTGTGTGTGTGTGTCCGTAAATCGGTAGCTATACACACTTCGCACGGCGTCTGGTTGGGCTCGGCGAACGGTATTGTAGGCCTAGGCCTGGACGAAAAAAACACTAACAGACGGACGAATCGGGATAAGATTTTGAGGGTTTTTTATTATAATTTCACAGAATAATTTTGCCAAGGCCGCGAGTGGACATATGTCCTCTGAAATACTCAGTAGGTTAATTAGTGATCCCCTGCTCAGATATAACGCAGAATTCATTCATTTAAAATCATGATTGAAGCACGGAAGTTTACCGTTGCGTTCCATTGTGTGCCAGTGCACAGCATCCTGTTTGTCTGGGGTCTGCTCACGCTCGATCACGCTGCGCCTCGCAGCGAAAGGCGGTTATAGAGCAACCATGTGGCGTACGTGTTGTAAGTGCTTTCATCACGCACACACATGTTGACACATTCACACACACTGCATGCCAATGCAAAATCTCACACACATGTACACAGTACAGTGCCGGAAGACACGCTGTCGAACTCGCGGTGCCTGATAGGTACTCGAATTCGCATTCACTGCTCGATTAGGGTAAAATCTCACACCGATAATATAGGGCCGTAAAGTGCACAATTGCCGTAGTGATTTCAAAAATGTTCAAGATATCACATTTGATGCATATGTGTAGGTCTGTTGTATCACAAAACATCCTACCATATAACATTTTTGCAATAAAGCCTAAAATATGAGGAGATGTCAGAGTTTTTCTCAATAAACCGTAACTGTAGACGGTTTAATCCGGAAACATTTTTATCATAACTATTGTTCACGTTTTGTGTATTTAACAACACTTAAGATCGATTGTACAGTTTCAAGTTTTTACAGTGGTTGTTTCTAGCCTGACTCACATTTTAGAACTATTTTGAAGCACTAATGCTGGGTTTTCGTTTCATCTGCAAATGGTAAATTATGCCTTTAAAGGCTTGGTTTTGTGAATATAGAGCTACTGAAACTTGTGCACAACAGCTATTCAAGGGAAATACAAAGTGCGGTCTTTCGAGACAGTGACAAGTGTTGTAGACTGGTTCCATGCAATAGCCATTGTGAGGGATATTTTGAGTGTCTCATGCAATTTTACAATTACACCTAACTGCGACCAGCCCTAATGCGAGGCTCCCACAGTATAAATGTGTACAAGGAGCGTCCGGGGTTAATGTACACCTAACCCTAGGGCGCTCCTTGTACACAGTTATGCACGCGTTAGGGCTGGTCGCAGTTAATGTACACCATGTACATACATTAACGGGGCGATCGTTAACGGCCCGACACTGTACAGGCATGCTAACCTGGAAACATTGAACTGCACATTACTTGAATATGAGACTATTCTGAAGCAAATAATTTTCACACAACAATAGATATACTGTATAATGTACTCTTAAATGAATCCCATAAGGATTGGAACAATCATCCCCCAGTATTCCCACTGATTCCCACTGATCGATCAGTTACTAGCCATCCCCTTTAAGGGGAAGAGGGTGCAGGTGCCATTTATTCAATCTTGTATTTTCTTTTGTACAAACCAATAGGAGATAATTTGTTGATTTATTGGCCTTGATTGTCCTAATCCTATGCAATCGATGATCTAAGAAGCACGAGGGTCCAGTTGCATAAAAATTGAGTTCAAACATTAGTCAGAAAATCAAACATGAGTCTCTGATTTACTCAGTTCTGATGGGCTGATACCTGACTTACAAAGATCTTGTTTAATTTTCTCAATTACTTGTATGTTTCATTGTATCGCTTTATGCAATAGAGCCCTGATCATCAGAGAGACCACATGATCCATTTGACTTTAGAACAGAATGAAAAAAAAATTCTCCAAAATTTGGATTGAGAATATTGAAGAAAGTGTGGAATTTTTTAGAAGTTCATCACAATGTTCACTTTCACTGAATATCAGTACGTCCTGCGGTCACATCAGTGCAAATTACATTGTAGCTGACGTGATGATGGCATTAATTTGCAGCTGTCCCATTGGTGTTGGTAAATAAAAAATGCAACAGCAACAGTATGCAATCATTTAAATAACATTGTCATGGAAGGAACACTCTGGTGTCATCTGCAACAAAATATCAAAAAGTATTGGGATCTTGAACAAACTATGGTCATACTCCAGGGGCTGGCCCTGAGCCATTTTGTGTATTCACAAAATTCACATTGGCATCAGAGTAAATATTTTCGCATGTTTTTAATTTCGCAAATAGCAGCTGACTCGCGAAATTCGCGAAAATAAAAACCTCGCAAAATATTCGGCGTATACAGTATATTTGTGTGTGTGCATGCGTGTGCCGACATTTCTGTCAGTTATAGTTTATAGAAAGAAGAGACAAAATGCTGTGTTTACTTTCCCGGGGTTGATTTTAGATAAGGCCCATTGCCTTCTCATTAATACCTTCACTTTATAACTTTGGTTGGTTGTTTGCTTGTTTGTTTTGTCACATTATACTTGTCATACTATTGTCACATTATACTTGTCATACTATTGTCACATTTTTATGTATGCATGTTTTATCAGGTGAAAATAAATGAAATGAAATGAAAACATATGCTGAACCCCTTTCCTCTAAAAGTCATTGTAGTCAGGCTGCAGTGCATTACAATCAAGATCTAATGCAAAGAATGCAAGTTTTTCTTTTCATTTCATGTCAAAGATAAAGGGAATATTTTTAAAGTATTCTATAAAGATCAATAGGAAACATGGGAAGGATGGCATCACTTAATCTATTAAATTAAATTAAAAATTTAAAATTTAAAACTTTGAAAGTCCACATCTTCTTTTTCATTTTAGGTCAGAATGGAATGAACTCCTTTATCTTGTTGCTGTTCTTTTTTTTTTCATTTGAACCATGTAAATGTATTAATCATATCAAAGCCAGCTTTGACATGGTGTGAAGATGTTATTATTATTATTATTATTATTATTTATTCGGCATTTGCAAAACAATACAAGTGATAACAGAGAAACAGAATAAACAAACAAAACACAAGAAAACAAAGTGTCAGGCATTCCCTGTTGAGCTTCCCGAAGGAGCCGGGTTGGAAAAAAGCAATCAAAATCACTATGACCCTTGGGCCTCTCCAACCAACTTAAGGAAGCACATCAGGGAGTTGTTGAACATAAAAGAAAAGAAATAATACAATTTGAATTAAGCGTGTACACCAGATGGATTTTTTTCTTCATACAAGCTAAAAATATAATTGTGGCAAATGGGTATTCATTCCACCCCCCCCCCCCCCCCCCGTAAAAAAGAAAAAAAAAATCCAGTATACAAAAAAGTGTTATCAGAGTACTGTAAGGTTTTGCAAAGAATGAAAAGGCTTAAGCAAGTTAAGGCTTTACATGTGAGCTCTATGTCCAAGTTACACTCCACACCCGGAATGGAATTAATTGCCAAGAAATTGTTGCAATAAATTAGATGACAGTCATAGAGCACACATAAATGGAAATTACATAAATGTGTGAATACAATGCATGTAATTCAACAAATATAATACCAATGAATTAAGATGTACCATACTTCAAGATGAAAACATCCCACTGGCATTTTCAGGCCAGCTAGTCTTTTCATATGGTTATGGAATTCCTTGTGCAGAGCTTTCTTTTGATTAATAGAGTACTCAAAAATAAGATTTCTCAGGAAATGAACTGTCTAAAGCAAAGGGTATTAATGATGGACCATTCAATTATTTTGAGCGAAATGAGAGGAAAATTCCCTTTCATTACAACATAATATAAGAAACACATTGTTTGCAATCAGAGAGTGTTATCCTGGCAACATTTGAATCATGTTTTTGTTTTGTTTTTGGGGTTTGTTTGTTTTTTGCCTTTTTTGGGGGGGGGGGGAGGGTTTCAATGATGACAGAATTTTCATGACTTTTTGATATCCATGCTTTTGTCATAATAATTTCTGTCATATTTTGACTATAAAATGTGTTTCCTGATTTTCAAGTGCTTTTCTTGGTTTATATCTAGTTAAATTTGTGTAGTCATCTCTCTTCTACTGCATGAATGTAGAATCAAATATCAGATCTGTAACATTAATATCAGATCTGTAACATAAAAATTAACATATTGATTGTACAGTGTATGATAGAGCTACCAGTGTACATACAGGAACTTGTAGCACTTGTTAACCCATTGAGGACGAGTCCCGAGTATACTCGGGCGTGTGTCTATGGGAAATACATATTGTAGCAAAATCAAACCATCCTCAACGGGTTAAAAACATCATTTCAAACTTCTTATCACCTCCGAAGTTCACAGGATCAAACATTATTGAAATATCCATCAGGGAATCAATTGTTACTCTTGGTGACAGGGCATTTTTGTATGCTACACCAAAACTATGGAATAATCTACCTTTGTTTGTAAGACAAGCAGCTACAATTAATGAGTTTAGGCCAGGTTGAAAAGTCATCTCTTGAAGTATTGTATTTTATGTTTGAATTATGTATGTTATTTTGTAATGCACAGTAGAGTATATTATCATAGTAGCTGTGCAATATAAATGTCCATTATTATTATTATGCTTATTAAAAGTTTACAGACCCTGCTGAAATTGACAGCCAACAGGACTTTCTAAGGTGACAGTGTTTTGTTTGTTTTGTGCTTACTCAGCAGATCAATGCTTGCTTTTCATACCCAAGTGTTTACCGCCATCATCAGCTGTGATTTCGTCAATCTATTCAAGTTGAGATCGATTTCTCTAATAGCGCCAGCTCCACAAAGTAGAAAGTAGGTTGCATCAAGGAGACAGGCATGACCAAAGTTCACTTGTTGTGGTTTCATATAAGCCCACCTGATGTGTGTATACAAGTATCTAGATATAATAAGCTGTACTTTGCTTTGAACATAGTTTGCATTTATCTCTTGGTGAAATCAGGTGTCAACTGAATCACCTACTAGTATTTGCGACAGTTCATACTGTAGGCGGTTGTACTTGAGACTTCACTTCTCTATATTGCTGCCAAGAGTGAGTTGAGTGTAATATAACCATGGCGAATGTGCCCTTCAGTATCGCTTTGTGGCTCATAACTTTCCTTGCCTGTTTCACATCATCCTGGGCTGGACAGTTCAAGGATTCCAGGAATAATATCACATTTCTAGTCCTTGCTGATTGGGGTGGGATCCCAATATGGCCATACTTCAGCCCCTTTGAATACGCAGTGGCTCGGCAGATGGGAAAAGTTGCATCCAGGCACAATGCCGAGTTCGTGCTCGCCTTGGGTGACAACTTCTACGAGCAAGGCGTCACGAGTGTGGACGACCCTAGGTTCAGGGAAACATACGAACGAGTCTTCCACATGCCCTCCCTGCAGGTGCCCTGGTATGTTGTGGGAGGAAACCACGATCACTATGGCAACATCTCAGCTCAGGTAGCCTACTCCAAGGTGTCATCACGATGGAAGTTTCCTGACTTGTACCACAGTCATGTTTTTGACATCCCCAACACAGGGAAAAAAGTTGCAGTCATCCTTGTTGACACGGTGGTCTTGTGTGGACTGACAGATGACAAGACAACAGGGTCCAACCTTCCTGGGCCTGTCAGTCATTCAGCAGCCGAGGAACAGTGGGAGTGGCTTGAAAAGCAACTGGAGTTACTGTCCACAGCAGATTATCTCATTGTGGCTGGTCACTACCCTGTGTGGTCAATTGCTGAGCATGGTCCAACAGCTCACCTTGTCTCACGGTTGCTGCCCCTCTTGGAGAAGTATAATGTCACTGCCTACCTCTCAGGGCACGACCACAACCTACAACACATCAAGCAGGGCAACTCTTCCGTGGAGTACTTCGTCATCGGCTCCGCCGACGTCGTCGATCCATCTCGCAAGCATGCAGACATCATTCCCCCCTCGTGGCTCAAGTTTATGGATGATAACATTGCCAGTCTTGGAGGCTTTGCTCGGGTGACGGCTTCCAGTGAGAGCATGAAGCTTACGTTTATAACCGGTCTCATGGGAAAGGAAGTCTATTCTGTCGAGATGTATCCCCGAGCAAAGCAGTCTAAACCGTAACACAAGTTCTTAACTCTTGTGGGGAATCTGAGGCTGGGTTCACTAAATGCTGGACTTTGTCTGGATGAGAGATCAATTTTTGTACTGGTTGAGCTTGTTTTGAAGTTGTTATTGTGATGGTAATTTCATGTGCGATGTATTGTATACACTTATATACATGAGGATTTACTGATAACACGTGATAATAGAGACATGATAAAGATGCTTCAAGTCAGTCTGCTATAAGATTAACTACGTATAAACAATCAGTGAATCATTTCTGTCTTAAAGGGATCGTATAGTTTTGGTTGAGACCTAATTTCAGGTTTCCAACATTTTTTGGTGAGATAATGAGAAACCTCTTATCAAATATGAAAGAGCATGTAATTCCATGAGGAATTCAACATTTATTTGATGAAAATTGGTTTTGAAATGGCTGAGATATCCAAAACAGAGTAATTCTAAGAAAGTGTGGGACCCACATTTTATTACGATCGCTTTGTTTTACTTTGTTTTTGGATGTTTCAGTCATTCCAAACCCAATTTTCATCGAACAAACTTTGAATTCCTCTTAAAATGGTATGCTCTGTACTATTTCATCTTGTGTTTTCTTGGTATCTCGCAAAAAGTTAAAAGCCCAATTCTCATCTCCACCAATACTGTACCATCCCTTTAAAGGGACTGTACAATTCTGGTAGAGGTGAGGATTTAGCTTTTAACGTTTTGCAAGATATTCAGAAACCAATCTATGAGATGTCAAAGAGCATGCAATTCTAAGGGGTATCAAAAGTTTATTTGATGAAAATCGGTTTTGAAATGGCTGAGATATCCAAAAACAAGGTGCAACAAAGAGATCCTAATAAAAGGCGTGGCCTGTCGCCTTTTATTATTATCACTTTTTTGGATATCTCAGCCATTTGAAAACCAATTTTCACCAAATAAACGTTTAATCCTTCTTAAAATTACATGCTCTTTCATATTTCATAAGAGGTTTCTCATTATTTCACTTAGGAATGTTATAAACCTGAATCCCCACCTCAACCAGTACTGTACAGTCCCTTTAATCTTTGTACCAAATCTGTGAACTTGATAATTGGAAATTTAGTGATCCCATTGTTACCCACCACTGCAGTGAGATGATATGTTGTAGAGGACACTCGGGTATCATCATATTTGTTGTGTGGATACCACCGTGACACATAGACATCTTGCTGATAATTCAAATCATGCACTAAACTTTGTGTCTGATGTTAGTTTCCAGTAAGCACTCCTTTGTAGTTCACAGAACTAGTGATATGGCTCACATATTCCATTACTGTCAACTTGTGGTCAGTTGGTAACCAGCATTGAGCAATTGTCTCATGGTATTTGTTGATTTGTTCACATTTCCACACTTTTCTTAAAAATGGCTCATTATATTAAGCCTAAACTGTGTGGAATCATCCCTGGACCAGAGCAGAAAATATTGCTAAGTATACACTTAACATAAAAGATCTACAACTGCTCCTTTTGTTGAAGAATTCTGTATCTTTATGGGTGAGGAATACACTGTGTATTTTGAATAATCCCCATGAAGCCCCAACAGGTCCCTGAAAAAAAAAAGAAAAGCTAAACTTTTAATGAAAATGTACACGTACATACACATGCACATACACACGTATCTATGAATATACATTATGTAGAAAAAAGATGTATATGTTCTTAATTCTTATTAGAATACTAGTACCAAGCAGATTCTTGATCTAGCATGGCAGGAATCAAGAGAATAGTTTAATCTTAGTGAACATTTTTTTTTCAAGTGAAAAGATAAATAATACATATCATTTAAGAAGTTTGTCATCGTACTTAGTAGCCTTGGTGGGGATTTCCTTTTTGTTGTTGTAATATTTTTAGTTAAATTTTATTAAATTACTTTATTTCCTTCAAACAGAAGGTGACACATAATACAAAGTATACAAGCAAGGAAGCGAAGAAGTACAAGCTATCAAAAGTAAAGTGCACAAAAATGTGTACATGAATCAGGAATGATGTGTGTAATGGTATGCTAAGACAAACAATGCATACTTAGAACAAATAACGTTAAGAAGTAATTAAAGCAGTGGAAAAGAGTGATCCACTCAAAGCAGAGCGTGTAGATGTAGATCACTTGGTAAAGTTTAAACTATGCAAGTAATGTAATATTTATCCAAAATTTATTTACAAACTTAATGTTGAATGAAAGCATTTTGTTAATTACTGTTAATATGAGAAAAACATATTTTCACCAGTAGACCTAGTGTAGAAGCAAAGACTCTAAGTAGAAGAAATGTAAACTATGATGCCAATATTGTGGCAAAGACAATATCCATTGAGACGCGTGTACCAGATAGATATGGTGACAAGAAATATGCACATACGGTTGGTCACTTTAAAGAAAAAAAAATGCACTTATTTGTAAACATTTGTATCATGCATATTTGTATATGCTTGTGTATCAAAAGTCATTAAAACATTATTTTGACATCAAGAGCTTCAAATAAATCTTTAGTGACACTGACATATGAATCACATTTCATCATCTCATGGTTATGGTTTGATATGCATGCAGAAGTTTAGCATGTAGCCAGCAAATGACATGATATCTTATCTGAAAGTTTTACTCATGAGCACTGTGTAATGGAGATAAGGTACCGTACTAATACCAAGTCACGCACAGAAACTGCATGGTATTGAATGACTTATTAAAACAGATATTGAATTCAACCGCAGATTATCTGTACATTGTGTCTGATTTGACTCAGCCACCTTTGATCTTTGATCAGATGAAATCTATCTTGACCAACAAATCTCCCTACATTAAAGGTCCTGTTTACCTATGGAACAGTGGTTTAAAAATTTTCAAGATATGACATTTAATGCATATATGTGTAGGTCCGTTGTACCACAAAATATCCTAACATTTTAATTTTTGCGATAAAGCCTAAAATTATATGGAGATATCTGCATTTTTCTCAGTAAGCCGTAACTGAGAAGGTTTAGTCTAGAAACATTTTTATGCCTTATGTTTTCGGGTTGTCCGTCCGTCCGTAATGAATTTTGTGGCAAGCGTAACTAAAAAACCTTTTGAGGTATCCTAATGAAACTTGGCATGTATGTGTATTAGGGGGTGAAGTTGTGCCTATCAACTTTTGGGTGCACATGCTCAAGGTCAAAGGTCAAAAGGTCAAGGTCAAATATGTAAAATTTCACTATTTTCTCCATATCTATGCATTGCCTGAAGATATTTTCTTGAAACTTAGTGTATGCATGTATTACCCAATTAAAATTCTCTGGTGAAAGTTTGGGGTCATGAGGTCAAAGTTCAAAGGTCAAAAGGTCAAGTAGAAATATTAAAATTTCACTTTTTTCTCTTTACCTTGGAAATTGTTCAAGGTATCTTCATGGAACATAGTATATATACATGTACTGACTGGCAGTGATTATCTAGAGAATTTAAGGTTCATGGGGTCAAAGGTCAAGGGCAACACTTCAAAATTTTACTATTTCCCTCATATTTATGCAATTCCAGCAGGATTATTTTTTTTTACTCTTGGTGTATGCATGTATAACCCAATAGAGATTCTCTGTTGAGAATGTGCTGAACTAACTGTTTCTTCCTTATCTAGGAAATGGTTCAAGTTATTTTGAAACTTACTACATATTTTTGCATGTTCTGCCTGACAGTGATTATCTTAATGTGATTTCTAGGGTCAAAGGCCAGATGAAAATGGCAATAATTTACTATTTAATACAGAAATTACACTTTTTCTCCATACCTTGAAAATTACTCAGTGCATAAACTTATGAGTGGATCACAAGTCAAGTTAAAGTTCTTAAATCTCCAAATACATGCTCTCCTATCCATCCAATTAAACCTAGGTCAAGGAAGGTGAACATTCAACACATTTGTGACAAACTTGTCATTTTAATATTTTGCCAATTTTATGAAAATGTAATCACACGTTGTCCACATGTACTATAGACCTATTAAAGGCATAATTTACCATTTGCAGAAGAAACTAAAACCCAGCATTAGTGTTTTAAAATAGTTCTAAAGTGTGAGTTACAGATAGAAACAACCACTGTAAAATTTTAATCCGTATAATCGATGTTAAGTATTGTTAAATACACAAAATGTGAACAATAGTTATAATAAAAATGTTTCCAGACTAAACCGTCTACAGTTATGGTTTAATGAGAAAAATACTGATATCTCCTTATATATTAGGCTTTATTGCAAAAATTTTATATGGTAGGATGTTTTGAGATAAACAGACCTACACATATGCATCAAGTGTGATATCATGAACATCTTTTAAATCACTGCTCCCAAAGGTAAACAGGACCTTTAAGAGAACCATGCATTATGGCGGAGGCATACCGGTCGCCATAGCGACATTTCTAGTTTTTATAACTATTGTTCACGTATTGTATATTTGACAATACTCAACATCCATTTCACTGATTCAATTTTTTTACAGTGGTTGGTTAGAACTATCCCTAACTCACATTTTAGAATTGTTTTAAAGCACTGTTGCTGAGTTTCTGTTTCTTCTGCAAATGGTAAATTATGGAAGTGGATTGACACAGAAACCCTTTACAGATACCCATGGAACTTTCTATTCATGTACACATTATGGGCTAAGTGCACATGTATTCCAGCTACTTGGATTGAGTTTGTTCAGGGACTGGACTGGTCTCTTATTTCACAGCTCATCAGAAGCTACTTTGCTTTGAATTTTATGATCAATGACCTAACATCAAAACCGATCAAATAATCAACAACCCAACCAACCAGTCTGACATAATAGAACAGAACATATGATACCTCCAAAGAAAAAAGATTTCTGAGTAGTTTTGAGTAGAACAAGAAGAGTTACAGAATTAACTTCATTCATAACAAATCGATAGTTGCACAAACCCATGTCCATGTGTATGCTTTTACAGTGTGTGCTTATAAATAAATACACTTCATGTGAGGGGGCACTCTATTATACTGCATGCATTTGCATTAGTAATTCCTTGTTATTGTATTTACACTGACACATTTTTAATTTTATTTTTGATATCTGTTGCTGTTCTGCGTGTACAATGCTACAGACAGAAATCATGATCAAGCATCAATAGTAATGTGAACTAAAGAAGTCTGTCAAATAAGCAAAGGCTGCATAGTTAAGGTATAATTTGACAAATTATTTGTGCTGTTAAAATTACTGTGAATTAAAAGAGCAAACAAAACAAAAATCAGAGTTCTGATGTTGATCATGGCTCCTTTCTCAAGCACTGTAACAGTTGGAAATAGCACAGAATGTGATTTGGATATTAACATGATTTTGTTTATGTTTGATTTAGCAGCTTGTCTTGCAGTCTCCCCATCATGGTTATATGAGCACTGCTGCCGTGCCCCAGCCCAATCCAGGAGGCTCATCAGCTTCATCGCCTGCATCTTCATCACCATCGCCATCATCATCTTCGTCATCATCCTCATCATCATCGTCATCACCGTCATCACCATCCTCACCAGTGACTACCACCCCAATTCCAGCTGCCTCTGGGAAGGGGGATAAAGCAGTTGCCATGGTAACCAGCATGAACCCTGTGCTGGACATTGGACCTCACGATGAAGACGGCTTCAGGGAGCGCTTCATCCCATTGTCACGGCGATCCCTCATCCGGGAACTAATGCAAGAGGACAATTTTCTAACAGATGCTGAGAAGAAGCGCTTTGAAGAATTTGCAATTGCCATGGATACAGCAATAAGCAAGCAGTATTATGGTGTTCTGGCTGAGTTAAAGGTAATGAAGTGACAATACTTTAGTTTCAATCTTTTTTTCTCCAATGTTACCAAGTATGTGTCATGAGTGACATTGCAGTACATGTAGATAAATTACAGTACTTCACAAATAAGGACCAACTTGAAATTGATTTCAACAATTTTAACTAAAGAGCAAAATTTTCCTGTGTATGGTATATGATGAGGATACTAAGGAGTGTGTGCTTCATATCAGTCACAATGGCAAGTTACCAGGAATTCTCTATTTTTGCTATTATTTTATATTTATGATGAATTCATGTTTGATAAATATCATGAAAGAGGAACTTTAATGATATCATTGTTTTTTCAGGTTATTCTATGAACAAGGAGAATTGTCTGATAAACAATTGTAATTCATCTCTTGTCTTCCACTTGTATTTTGCAGCAACTATTTGACCCAGTGAACCCAGACAAGGATACCGTTGCTAGCCGGTTGCTAGGGAAGAGGGAGAAGGAGGACAGTGAGTTTTGGCTGCTCCAGAAGCTCTCTGCTCTCATGGAAAGTGCCAACTTCCATGAGCTTCCCAAACATGTGGTCAAGAAGGCCCTGGATGAACACTTGTCAGGGGAAGGTGTCAGGGTAAGTGTATCCATTGTGTATCATTGTGTGTCATGGTTTTGATGTCTAGGAGTTTACACTGTGATCAGGAGAGTGTTAGGTGTAGAGTGTTAAGATAATGCACTACATATTTAAAGTCAGGAAATGGTGTGAGGGAATTACACTATAGGCATAGATCCTAATAGGGTGTCATACGGGTAACATGTTTGTCAGGGGATTGGTACATAGTAAAGAGTGAGCACAACTAAGTCAGGGCTGTGTTTTAAGTAACAACACTGCAAGCATCGAAGGATAATCACTCTCATTAAGGGGAAGGTGGACAGGTGATACTCTGTAGTCATCTATTATAATAATGATGGTAGGAAGCCATAGTTTGTATAATACTTGTCCAGGATACTGTTTAGGGCGATAATGGGATTGTTCGATTGAAAGAATTGGGTGATCAACTAGTCTATTTCAAGTCGTTTTCATTTTTGTATACTCTCTAAAATTTACATTCAAACCCCAATAATTCAAAATCAGAGTGACAAAAAATTCTAATATTTTGCAGAGGGCATGTTGTAAGTATATTCTACAAATATAGCAAATATAATACTCTGGGTATTACACTTTAATGTGATTCTGTTTGCTGTGATGGTAGCATGGCAATTTCATTTCCATAATTAAGCATAAATATCTTAAAATCAAGTGGGATGCAGTGTGTAAAACAATATAGACTGCTTTCTTTCTTAGATCATAGTTAAAACTATTTGCCCCTGTGATTTTTCAACAGTACTATGCCACTTGACTTTGTATTGGGGCATAGCACTGTTATTTCCTCATAACTGCCTGTGGGCAAGTAGTTTTAATGATATCCCGTGAAGCAGTGAATATTTGTATGTAATGATACTGGCACAAGTCCAATTTGAAAGAAAGTATGACAGGATGTAGGTATGATATGATAAGCAAAATGTAATCAGGAAACTGCACTATGAGTCATTCCCTGTTTTATCCTGTTTTCTCAAGCTAAGTAATTGGCGCATAGACTGAAGTAGTGACCAACTCACTAGACATGACTTTACTACTATACTGACAAAGCTACCTAGTCTCCTAATCATGCTGGAGGCTTCCAAAAAACTTGACTTAGACCTCGTTTACAGTGAGTGAAAAGGCCGGGCTCCGCCGCGGCCGAGCCCGGACTTCATTTCACTGTGAACGCGCAAAAGGCCAAATGCGGTACCAAAATCGGCCGCACATTTGGCCAAGCTTTGGAGGTAGTCTCAGCCGCGGCCTAGCCACGGCTGAGCCCCGCCTTTTCTTACTGTAAACGCAAACTGGGCCAAATGCAGTACCAAATCTAGTCTGGCTTCCAGACCCTCTGCCCATACTATTTCGCTATACAGGATATTAATGCCCTCAACGTCGAAAACTAGTATAGTTTAAGGTGCTTTTGTCCTGCAGAGGTCTTTGCCTTTGGTAAAGGCAGCAAATTCGTCGCGGGGTCCAGTTGGCAAAGGGTCTGGAAACCAGACTGTACCACATTGCGAGTGTTTGTTCACAAGCAGAGCGCAACTACGACAAAATATTGAAAGTTTTGAATTAAAAGCCCGGCACTGTAAACGGACAGAATTGTGGGGCTCGGCCCCGCAATTGAGGCCGGGCTCGGCCACGGCTCAGCCGCGGCTCGGCCCGGCCCGGCCCTGCACTGTAAACGGGGTCTAAGTTCGTCATATTCTGTCAAACAAAAATGCATACTTGAGTTGGAATTGCATGTATCGCTACCCATTATGTAATATTTGACACACAGTTATTTCCATATAGCATTGTGTGTGTGTGTGGTAGGAGGGACCTTCTTCACTTTGATGTTTGATTGTTAAACATAAGGCACTGATGAATTGTTTATGAAAATTTATTTTGTTTTTATTACATGTATTTAGGCAGTATTTGGTCTTCACCCAACAAAATTGCAGCTGACTTTTGAAGGATGTGTGGGAGCCTACAAGATGGTCCAAGTGTAATACTCAAATCATGATTTAGGGGTTCTCCTCCTAAATGGAGCCTGTTGATTTGACTTGAAAGAGCTATCTTCACTTTCATTTGTGATGATAAACACTTTGCCCTCGATCTAGTGTGTATTTTCTTAAGTCAATTTTCTACCTGACATGGTGCAGTAATTTGGCATTGACTTCAGTGAAAAAGAATGAAAGGGAACATGATCTACATGTATGTGCATGTTTCTACTAGACACATATAACCTTGCATCACCTCAAATTTCACTACAACCCAAACTGTTTCTGCTGAGCAGTAAGATATGCATTGATATGCGGGGTAATAGAGGAAATTTGCAAAATGCTGTGAACCAGGAAGTCCTTAGTATAAGGTCAAAGTTCAGGTCATGTGCACACTGCCTTAGAAGCAATTGAACCTCCCACTTAGAATTTGAGACTTCCAGCACACTGCTGCATATTTCATTACCCATTCTGTTTCTACTAGAATTGTCCCTTGCATTACCTCGCATCGACCACCTAAAAGTGCGGTCTAAGGATCACTGTCTGTGTAGCATCACCCAATACCAGTGTGTTTCTACTGAGGAAAAAATTGAGTTGTTTCCCGCATCCTTGCGCATCACCTTACATCACATCAAATTTGTATCATTCAGTAGAAGCATGCTCATTAATGAGAATGTACGTAGCAAGATGCACAGTTCATATTTGACATACATGAGTTACTGCAGCTTTGAAAGATGAAAGAAGCATTATGTTCCTCAATACCCTAAGTATTCTTTTTTTAGCACTGTGAACGAAATGATATGGAATCTGATTGTCTCTTTTACTTAAACTGTCACTGATTTTGTTTTCAGGTAAGTGTGAATGCGAAGAACTATGAGATTCTGAGATTTTGGGCACTTGGCAAGGAGCTTCCAGCTGACACCACTCCCTGGTACAAACGTGCCTCCAAATCCATCATGTACAGAGCGTCCAAGCAAAAACCTCCCCCACCAGTCCACTACTACAAGCGCATCGTGGTGGCTGTCAAGCCTAAAGGTCAGGACAAGCTGCTTCTGAAGATGTTCAAGGAGATCCCAACGGGGGCGCTAGAGCAGCTCCTGCCCGACGGCAAAATCCAGATGAGCGCTTTTGATCAGACTTTCCTGGCGCTGACTGTCTCAGTCGGCTCCCTCACTTTGCTCGTCAAGGCTGTCACTGTTCTCGCAGACATCAAGCTCCAGTGGACGCTCATTGTAGCAGCAGTGTCTGGTCTGATCGGTCTGAGGGCATGGAACAGTTACAAGAACCGACGGACGAGATACATGATGCAGCTGTCGCGTACCCTGTACTTCAAGAACATCGCCAACAACAGAGGGCTCCTGGCTCTACTTGTTGACCGAGCCCAGGATGAGAGCTTCAAAGAGTCTCTTCTGGCATACACCTTCCTCTTGACCAACAGACCGAGGCAGTCACTGGATGCAGCAGAATCAAGCTCTTCTCTCCTTGGTAAATTAATTTCCCAATTACGTATTGCCAGCTGCTAAAATCCAAATGACGTCAAACTTTTCTCTACAAAAACAAACGTATCACAAAATTGTTAGTCTTTTTCGAGAAAGACATCTGCCAGTGATATCCTATGTAGATGATACAGTTTAAACAAGAAATTGCTTAAGACCAACTTCCGGAAATGTAATTTTTGATAGATTATCATGGCATTGAAAGTGATTAATGTAGTGCATTTCCTCCACATTTCTAATGCTTTTTAATTGTTTCAATTTTACTACTTTCGTAGACTGAAAATGTGATGGAATTTGTATATTTAAGTATCTGTATCATAATTTAGGCACCTAACTGCAAAACGATTATTTCTGTTTGGAGCTGTTACACGAGTTTTGAGCCCTAAGTGGCATTTGATATCTTTAACCTCTCTTGTCATCATGGTTTTCTTATTGACATGAAAAATATTATTTGACCGATTTCCAGGTTTACCAAGTTCTAGGCTGGAGAAGACCGTAGAGCAGTGGGTGCTAGAGCAGACTGGGTCCACCATCTCCTTCAACTCAACTAATGCCCGCAGGATCCTGGAGTCATTCGGAGTTCTCCACGCTGATGAAAGTGACAACCTGTCTGTGCTTCCGCTAGATGCGGCCATCCTTGGTCTCCCTCGGCAACCTGTCTCCATGGCAACGAGAACAGAAGAGGCAGAGCTGGAGGAAGGGTACGATCGCATCTTTACGGAGGATGAGAAGACGTATAAGAGAGAGGAGAAATCTCAGAGAAGACATGGATGGTCATAGATTAATCTGATTTAGAGAATTATTCAAACTTTTCATAGAAGTTGGTTGAACATCCAAAATTTTCAGTTGTTTATTGCAAGAATGTGTCTTTGATTGGAACCCTTATCAGACATACAACTGTAATGATTTGCTGAGAATTTAAAAAAAGACAGCAACAAAAGGAAACAAAAAACTTGCAGATTTTCACCATAGGAGTTCACATCTCCTCTGTAAAGACAGATTTCAAGGTTTTCTCTGAAGACATTTGCTTGTTTGCCAAACTTCCATGGTATCAGCAGGGCCACTTCCCTGGTATCAGTCAGTGTGGAAAAGGGTATTACTGCAATCCCTTGATATTAACAGCAATGATTATTCAGTTCGTAAGATAGACGAGAACTTGGGTTTCTTTTCCTTTCTTTGAAAAAGTAAACCCTGAATATATGCTTACCAAACTTCAGTGCAAGAAAGTGTGTACCGATAATTAATTTGCTTGGCTGTTGATTCAGTTTAGAAAATATGTGCCACTGGTTAGGGAGATTTAGTACATTTTGAGAAATGTTGATGAATTTCAACCCCTTGAGAGAGCCGCTCTTTTCTCAGTAAACCGAGGAATGCAACATGTATTGTCTGGCTCACTCTTCATCATTGTTTTCCACCATCGTTGAAAATGGTTACCAAGGAATTCTTTAATTCCTTAACACGCCTGTATTACTTTTATATGTATTTCATCTAAAGTCATCTTGCAAAATGTTTAAGGCATTGCAGGACCACCAAGTCAAGCTGTATTATGTCTGTGTTTCTCTCACTTTTAGATTTTAATTTGGTAGATTTTTATCACTGCACCATAATAGATCATATGAGACATGACAGCAGGTGCATGTGTATATTGTTGTTTCAAGTATTATTTATTTGCTCAGCACTAAAATGCTGCTGAAGAAATTTTTTCATTCATATGCAATGCAATACCGTTAGGTATTTACAGTCGTTGTTTTGGGAGTGGAGAGAACTGCTCTTCATTGATGCATTAATGTTTCCTGCAACTTAACATGTTTAATTTCTTATTTGGAGATATTCTGTTTCTGCTTCAGATAAAATGATGATTTTCTTGGTGAATGAGACACCCAATCCCATATGGTATTCCATAATGCTTGCCATGGACTAAGATAATCTTTTTGTTACTTCAGATACTGTACCATGTGTAATATGCATAATTATTTTGTTTTCTATCCATTAATATCACCAGTTCTTCAAGAGAGTAAAATGGCTAAGCTGAGAAATGACCCCCTCAGTCATATGCAGTCAGCCAAGGTACAGTCCACTGGTTTCTGTCTGGTCAGAATGTAGCTGACCTGTTTATTGAGTTCTCTGTAGAGAGACAGGTAGCGTAGCTGTAGTGTGAAGGCAGTGTGTCTATAGATGCCATGATCACTACTGGTTTGTTGCATGTCTTTGCCCTTCTTTGTTTGTTTTAACAAAGAATCCTAACGTCTGTCTTGATATTACAACTACAGCATTCTTGGCTCCAGCTGCCATGAAAAAAATACTTCAGCCATCCTTAGGCACTTGTCATATCTCAAAAAGCATCATGTGTGTGTTTTTTGGTTTTTTGGTTTTTTGGGTTTTTTTTTATATTTTGAGACCTTTTTTGTTGGTCTAGTATGTAGGTTGTGAGAATGAATCCAGTGACGATAAAACGTTGATAAAGATGGTTGATGGACAGTTGGTCAGTTACGCTTTTTGTTTATGATCAGATTTTGATTGATGCTCGCCTTTGTCATCCTTCCTCAACGTGGCATTTTGTAAACCATCTCTAGTGGGCCATTGGTATGAAAACAGTCACAGCCTAGCACTTTCAAAGACCATCACACTGTAACTACCACTGCAATTAGGAGCAAACCTTGGTGCATTAATAGCACAAGACCCTTTCAAGATCTGCCATCATGATTATGAATTGGGAGAAAGGTCAACCAGTGCAACACTCCAACTGAATAATTTAAAATAATTTAATTAGTCATTTCAACCAATGCAATGGCACCTACTGAATGATTGAAAATAATTCAGTTCGTCACTTCAGCTGTGGTATTGCGACAACTGAATGATTAAAAATTACTAATTTAGTCACTCTAACCAATGGAATTGCTCCAACTTAATGATTCAAATAATTCGTTTAGTCACTTCAACCAATAGAATTGCTAGATTTGCCCATCAGCCATCACTGCTATATGAATGAGTTTCTTTGAACCGAGTTCAGCTGATTGGTTGTGACTTTGGCTACCAATTACTGGTAGCAAAGTTTGTTAATTCAGAGGTGTGGGAAAAGAAAGTTGGGTTGGTATCCAAAGACCCTCTGGTTAGTGCTTGTCTCCTCCTGGTGATCTGCCTGTCTCTTATGACAATCTCCTCCCTGCTCACTTCTCCTGGCCGGTGTGCTGGTGTATTCAGATTTAAAGACGATATCGCTGAGGTCCTGGTATTAGGCTGTTTGATCAATATGTTTCTCTTGAGCAACCTTTCAATACAGTTACCTGTTACATGTACCTCATATGTACTAATTAATACTTTGTTAGACAAGGCTTCGGCATGCTTTGCGGTTGCCAGGAATGATCTTTTGAAAAGGTGTTTACATAATTTTTAAACGGCAAAGTGTTGTGTTGTCAATTTAAAGGCATAGGTGCCCCATCAGTATCACTAACCTGCTGTAGCCCTGACAGCCATCTTGCTCTAAAGAAAGAATATTACGATGTACAACTTCGTTAAGTTGTCAGTAGAGTACTATTTTTTTTTATTCATAAGGGGACAAAGTGACCAAGACACTCATAATTCTGGAACCAATCATCATTTAGTGTGCTTGATTCATTAATGATTACGTTGTCTGTATGCATGTGCCATATTGACTGCACAAACCCGAAGTACCACTGTATCAGCAAATGAGTCCTTTGTTGAGATTGTTTGAATTTATGCTTGTTCTGGTCTTTCTGAGAGGTGATTCATTGTGCAAAGACAGTAGTACCCATCTGCTCTGTTATGCAGTAGCTTCATTTTGGCTTGCATCTTCTGTTAGTGTGTTCATGAACAGGTTCAGATGATTGTTTGAAATGATAACCAAACTTGACAAAAGGTTGAGGGATAATTCTAAGCTTCAAATTTTCTCTCTTCTTTTACCAATTTATATGTTGAAGAATGTGTAGAGTGTGATATTTGATGACTGTGAAAGGCAATGAAATATTTCAAGGATTGAGGCAGAATGTTTGAATCAATGTATATGTATTGATAGAAAGATGAAGTTTATCTGTGAACATGAATATAATACCACTTAGTGGGTACTGGATTCTTGTAATTTGCAAGTTTTCAGCACCATTCTTGGAATTCTGGGATGCCAGGAAGTCCAATAAATTCCTCAGATTGGGGATATCTGAAATCAAGATGTATATACAGACTTTTGACTCTGTTTCTGATGTGATGACCAGAGAATAGTTGGTTTGTCAGTATGATTACCTGTTTGCACTTAACAAACTCTTGATAACTTTTATATCTTATCTAGCCATAGAGAGAAACATACAGAATATACAATTTACAGAAATCTGATACAGCAGAGACAGAAGAGTTAAATGCAGGGAGGTTGGTAAGATACTTTCCCATCTTGCTGTTAAAAGTGAAAAAATGTATGGGCATGGGATTCCAAACATGAAAGTCAAAACAGTTAGCATTAAGCTTGTGACCCAACACACATCATATATCAATGACAAACTTCACATGCCATATTCACAGAGTTATAATAACAAAAATGAAATATTGATTTACTTTTGTGACATTAAAAGAGCATTACTTTCTTTGCCCAGTATAGCTAGTACTAAAAGTTCAAATGGTGCATCCTAATACTCAAACACAACAAGAGATAGGCTTCCATACCATTCCTTGCTGTAAATCAAAGCACCACCACAAATCTGTCCGCAATTTAATTGAAAGCCTAATGCATGTACTGTAAACAAAAGAGGGAACGTGGTCATAATGAAACATCACTTAAGAGCTCACATATACTAAGAAGTTTGATTGATGTGAACTTTCTTGATATCAACTATAATACATGTAATTACATTAACTATCATCTGTGAATAGCAACACCCACAAATTCCAAAGCCACACAACTTCTCCTTAAAGGTCCTGTTTACCTATGGGAGCAGTGATTTAATTTTTTTTCAAGATATCACATTTGATGCATATGTGTAGGTCTCTTGTATCACAAAACATCCTACCATATGATATTTTTGCAATAAAGCTTAAAATATAAGGAGATATCAGTATTTTTCTCAAACCATAGCTGTAGATGGTTCAGTCTGGAAATATTTTATTATACCTATTGTTCACATTTTGTATATATTTAACAATACTTAGCGTCGATTATACAGATTCAAATTTTTACAGTGGTTGTTTCTATCCCTAATTCTCAATTTAAAACTATTTTAAAGCTCTAATGCTGGGTTTTTGTTCCATCTGCAAATGGTAAATTATGCCTTTAAAGTTACCATGACAGTTCAATTATATCTAAAACACGAAAAATGGCGGGTAAATACCAAAATTCCACATGGATATAATGTCATGATAGTCAAATACAATAACATAAGCCATTCAAGCAGTCTAACAGGCCTCTTTGCGCCTCATACATGAATGATGTGCAGATAAAGAGAATAATTTTATCAATGATGTATGAGGACAGTTTGCCGGAAGACCTAGGGCAGTTGTACGGAAAGGAGGTAAAATAAACAATGCTTTAATTTCAGACTTGCTCTCTTTTTACTAGATTATACTGATGCACGTTTAATTAAAATGAATAAGCTAGTGGGGAGTGATGCCAAATCAATTGAAAGTAAAAGTAAAGTTTAACCAGAAAAAAAAAGCTGCTCTTTACATCCTTCAAAATAGTTTAACCGAAACTTGTACCGCCCCTTAAACAATCTGATATGATGTATGCCAAAACGGAAATACCATCAATAAGCAGGACAAGCCTCAATGTCATTAATCACCAAGGATGTATTAGATATTAAGTACCGGTATCAGTACGAGATTCTTTGACAGATTTGGAAACGGATCAGAAACAGAGAGCGGAGACCAAACTATAAGTGTTTATAGTGTAATGGTGCTTGGAGATGTCGTGTCACGGGGCACGTACCCGGTACATGACTAATGAGTTCTTGTGAGCAGATGTCGAGGGGATGACAGGCCGGGTGATTTACGCTTGGAGAGTTTGGGAGAAGAGAGAGTAAAGAGAACGTGAGAGACTCGAGAAAGGAAAGACAGAAGAAGGATGGGGTTGGGTGGGGAAGGGGGACGGGAGAGATTCCTCAATCGTTTTTAATGGGATAAACTTCTGGGGTTTTTTTTTTGTTTGTTTGTTTGTTTGTTTGTTTTCTTTTGTTTTTGTTTTTGTTTTTATATCCGCACTTACAATCTGCTAGCCGGCTTTGGAAGGAATGAAAAGATAGGAAGACCCTACATGGAAAGTATATAACTATACCCTGATCCATACTGCGTTGCGCTCCTGGATATTCACTTGAATACCATCCAGCGGTAAATATCTTTCCACGTCCCTTTTATCGAACATCCTCTCACCGTTCCCCCTTGAGACGCTGCCCAAACATAGGAGCTACTCCACTTCGACCTCGCTGACTTTGCACATGCGATGTAACCCTACAAATCAACCCTCAGTCCTTCTCATTCTCTCCGGCTACCACACGGAGCCGTGTCCCGCGCGTTGAAGGTGCCGATGCTGGCGGTGATCGCAGGTCATGGAGCGCTCCCGTTTAGTTCTTCTCGTTGTCGCCGTCGTGGTTCTGGTCACTGCACTGGCCGTGGCCGTAGCCATCCCCGTGTCACGGAGCAAACGGCGGACAATTTCTGACCTCGACAAGGCTAGGCGGTACATGATGGAAGTACCCCTTATTGACACGTGAGTGGAAGAAAACAGGGAGTTGGTATACCTTACTGGTAGAAATATTTGGCGTTTGTAACAAACTGTACGTAGGGCCTATTAATCTCTTGAAGCCCGCAGTTCTCCGAGATTTGAAACCTCTCTCGCCGCCCGCCTCTGAAACACAAGCTCAAAGTTCAAATTTACTCTGGGAAATCCATTAAATTAGTATTGTATATGATAGGTCGAAGAGGATCAGGGGGAGGAACGGGGGATCCAGGTAGAGTACCTCTTCTGTCCACCGATGATGATGATGATGATGATGATTATCATTATTATCATTACTATTGTAATAATAATAACTTTTATTATTATTATCATTATTATTATTATTATTATTATTACTATTATCATTATTACATGTGCTATCGAATCATCATTAATCATTAATCATTATTATCATCGTCATCCTCTAAATCACAAATAATCTTGATGATGCCTATCTGTCTGCACACTGGTGTAATTATTGTACAATGTATTTAAATTTGAGTACATGTATTGGAAATCTTCAATTCCCTTTGGGAGCAGTGGTTTGAAAAATGTTCAAGATATCACATTTAATGCATATGACATTGTGTAGGTCTGTTGTACCACAAAACATTCTACCATATATATATATATATATATATATATATATATATATATATTTTTTTTTGCATAAAGCCTATATATAAGGAGATCATCAGTATTTTTCTCAATAACCATTGTAGACGGTTTAGTCTGGAAACATTTTTATTATAACTATTGTTCACATTTTGTGTATTTAACAATACTTAACATCGATTATACGGATTTACATTTTTACAGAAGTTGTTTCTATCCCTAACTCACATTTTAGAACAATTTTAAAGCAGTAATGCTGTTTTTTGTTGTGTCATCTCCAAATGGTGCCTTTAACACTGATATTTATCCAATTGCGGCAAAACCATTGCTCTTTAGTATTGTATACTACGTGAATTTATATCATTTATAAGAATATAGAGATTTGAGTAAGTTCCTCTCATGGACGTAAAGCACACCAGTGGCACAATGAGACCTACAGTATAGATAACCCTCCCATGCCTTCAACTCCCATAGTCTCCTGTATAAAGTATAATTTGAAACCATAATCTGTAATATTCAGTGAAATTCAATTCAATTCAGTTCAGTTCCACTAAATTCAAACTTTATTTTCATTTCTTCAAGCGAATGTACAAAGTAATTGTTAAAATTGGACGTGCATTTGAATAATTAACAGAAAGCAAAATGACAGCATGTTCATGCGTATATTATGATCAATGAACAGCGAAATAACTATATTACAGACACACTTGTACATTCTGCGAATAGATTGAGTTACCTACTCAAAGACTATGCACGCTTGTAATACATTGATACTTGTACTTCAAAAAAGAAGGAGGAATGGGGCGAGAAGCTACAAGTGCAAATTATGCGGACGAAAACAAGGAAAGAGGAAACCAATTAATAATAGAGACGAAGTGAAGTGAAAAAAAAAAAAAAAACTGTCATAGAGTACCTATTGCTTATTGAGGAGTCTGCTGAGAGCCAGGAAAAATATCAGAGGTAAAGATATCGGATCGGAGATGAGGATACATCACAGGTAAGTATTTATATGGTATTCAATATAGATATCATTCAGATTTATTAATTCCATTTTGACGTTTCTGAAGTTTTATACGAATCGAAATCTGTACATCTAGGCATAACGACCTGCCAGGAAGACTAAGAATGCACGAAAACGGAAAACTTCAAAACGTCGATTTGAATAGCGACATCTCTCATCGATTTAACGCCAGTCATACCGACATACCCCGACTGAGAGAAGGGCTAGTTGGTGGGCAGGTATGTGTAGATCAGGTTGACTTTCGTTTGAGAGACCTGCTTGGATGTAGAATGGAATACAACATTTTTTTTTTTCAACGACACAATGTAAAACATTAAGGAAAATACCCATCCCCTCCCCCTCCCCCCCCCCCAAAAAAAAAATGAATTTTAGTTTTTGTATGTTACTGTTACTTGTAGATTACTTGTAGGTTACTGAGATAATATTGGCGGCATTTTGTTGCATGGTGATTTCGTACTTTTCCACGTTTGTAAAGGAAGCATGTTTATTCCTTCAATGGTGATCTGTATTCTTTAATTAGAAAGTAGTGATATGTTTTCTATCATTTCATGTCACACTGCACTACCATCCATCTGACCAACAAAGAAGTTTTGACTATAGATCGTAATTCCCTTTCTAGAAGTGACTTAGTGGATCTAATTAATGTGTGTTTCTGTTCCTATCTACCCAGGGAATGTGAAAATATTATCGTGAAATTGTAATGCCGTGTTTGTCGGTTTTATCTCTCGAACTGTACACGCATGTGTATGTGCGTATGTGTGTGTATACACGTGTGTGTATGTGTGTGTGTTTGTTCGAATGTATGGCAGTTTTGGTCCGCCTGGGCTCCATGTTACTCGCAGTTCAAAGATGCCATCATGCACCTCCTGGATACAATCGACATCATCAAGCGAATAGTTCAGATGTATCCAAAAACATTTGATTTCGTCACAACTGCACAAGGTAAGAAGCATTTGAATTGGTATCAAAGATAACAGTGCACTGATGAACGTAGGAATAAATAAATATCATTCACGTAAAGCAAACAAGTAACTGAATAGGCCTAAGAAAGAGAATAAATGAAAATCAAGTATGAGTTATAATTTTATGCATGTAAAAAATGAAGAGTTCCATTGCCAAATATGGGCTAAGTGACATTTTTAAACTTGTTAAAGTAAAATGAAACATTTCTGCCTCACTTGTAACATAGCAAAGAATATTTTTGAAGTTATGATTGAAAATATCCCATATTTTCTTATCATTAGTTTTTGGCGGTTTTTTAGCAGGTTTAATAGCAAACATCTCAACTAAACAAGAAGTGAGCTAGCTCGTTTTGCAATAAAAGTCTTCAAATATGCAAATACTTAAAACATTCAATGGCATGCGCTACATACAGGCCTATAACAATGGTGCATATTTAAGCCTACTCAGCTTGGAAATAAATACAAACATAAATACGTTTATCAAAATTCGAGAAAAGATTTTGAACACTACCATACACTCCTACTTCTTCCTTGTGCCAGCCATATTACTAATGAGAAAATGTCTCATTTTCTTGTGTTAAAGGAATAGTAGACTCGCATGCCAACGGGAAGATTGCCTCCCTGATCGGCGTAGAGGGCGGTCACGCGATGGATAGCAGTATGGCCGTTTTGCGCATGCTCTATGATCTTGGAGTTAGATATATGACGATCACCCACGACTGCAATACTCCATGGTACGCTAGAGCCAACCCAATTATGGGCAAACATACACACACACACACACACACCTGTGTAACACTGTATCTGAATGAATAGCAAAGAGCATAGAAGCTAGAGCTATACTCTGATGAATAGCATATCTCTGCCAAAAAAAAAGTAACGCTAAGCCAGATTTTTCATTGTATGTTTCTAAATCATAATGCATTAATGAAACAAGACAAAAAGTTGAAATTTGCCACAAATCATGCAACAAAAGTCACGAGGTCCCATTTGACATCACGTAATATTAAATGGGTTAGTCAAATACCGGTTAGTGATTGGCTAAACACAGTCACGTGATGGAGATACATTCGTTATGTTCGCCCATGGGCGAACATTCTTGTAATGTTCCATGGGAAAACATTTTCACGTAACAAATGACAGAAGGCCTAGTACTGCGCGCGCACAGTGAATTTGGCTCTGCGCGATCGAGCGAGCGATCGAGTGCGTTGTGCTGGTGGTTGACGTTGACGTATTATTGGTATTTGACGTATTGTACAAGTGTATTTGACTAATCCATATAATAACAGATGATGACTTTTGTTGTCGGGAACATGTACCAAACGTTCCACCCTCAGGGTTTAAAATGCTATTTCGGGAGGCTATAAGTCCCGAGTCTTATAACCTCCCTCATGAAAGTCGATGCTTGGTAGGCCTAGTGAGGCTCACCTCCCTGGTAGGCCTATATGGCACTTCTTGCCTGTCGAAGCGATCGATGTCATCCTGCTGAATTGTAGGCCTCTCACCCTCCAAAGCAGCACCTATAGCTGTTGACATAGTACGTACGTGTCTTTATAGATTGGAGTTGTAAGTGTCGAACAAGTATGTCTAGTTCATCCCGCAAATGCTCGATCTGGGTTTTAATCCAGTGATCTAGAGGGCCATGGAAGAGAACTGATGTTGATGATTGTCGGGAAGGCTTTGACGTTCAATTAGCTCTGTATGAGGACGGGCATTGTCCTGCTAGAGAGAACAAGCGTTGCCGTTGGCCATGTTCCATGTTGGGGACGACGTACGGGCGATGTGTTGTAAAGCTTCCCCTGATGTGCACCATGTATAATGGCGCGTTCTATAAATTGGCTGCCCACATCATCACACTCCCTCCACCCAGGGAGATGGGAAGAGACCACCTTTCTGCTCCACAAAAGCTGCCCACTTCCAGTGCAGTTGGCTGCAAAACATTCATCTCTTCGGCTGTAGACACGATCCTATCTGGTTCTTTTCCATTGGGCCCTATTGATATGTCTGCTGAACCAAACGTGTCTCCATTGTCTCTGAGGTCATACCCTGAATGGTTGACACTGCCTTATAGTCCCCTCATCTAGCGCGAATATGCTAGACTCGCGCTAGCTAGGCTGTCCATAACGCGCGATCGTTAGGCCTACCTCATGCAGAGTCACCCCAGACTCAACCCAGACGCTTTGTGCGGTGTTCGTGTAAATTGTCCATTGTCTGGGGTGAACACGGAACGTTTCTCGGAGGTTGTGTCTTGTTTTTGGGAACTCTGAACGGGGTATAACAGAACGTCTCGGTCGCGGTCGTCGCAACCCTGCCTCTCGTTCCGGTTGCGGACAGGCTGGTCAGAGATCCTACGCAGTCCCAGTCGAGGATGCAGATGAGTGGAGACAGTAGTGGTCGTCCTTTTGCTTATCTAGGTTGCTCTACCGGATGTAGTCATCCCCTACAGGATGGGTGACACGCGGTCTAACGGATTTGCGAAGGTCACGTGTTGATCCATGTTCCTGGTACATGGTCCATAATCGTGAAATGGTTCTAAGGGACACATTGAAAACCCTCGCAACCTCTGACCTGGATACGCCTTCTTCCATCAGTCCAATGGCGTTTTTCCTCTGTGGTACATTTGTCTCTGCGTGGTGACATTTCTTCCAGTAGTTTTTAACTGAATACAGACAAGTCCTGCAACCTCTAGGGGCCTAAATTTAGAGCTTCATGTACCCCTTTTATAGGCACAGATGCCGACTGTTCAAGTTGCTGAACAACAACAAATTTAGAACAACTTAATTGCAGATAATGCATTTGGAAAGCTCCATACACCATATACTCAGCGGACCATGTTTATAGGGCCTACTTATCAGGGAATTTTCCTTTATGCGTTACTTTTTTTGAAGAGTTAACAATGTATTTACTACTTAGTCAGTGAGATCATGCAGTTTGCGATTACACTATCGACAAAATCATCTCCAGACACTTAATTCGGATCGAGTCAAGGAGTATCTCATGAAGTGATGGTATAGAAAACATAAGCTACTAAAAATAATTGGTTTTACGAATAATAGCTCAGATGAGAGACGACAATTAAATGAATGCAGAATTTAAGAGCCGTGTTATAACGTCCGAAAAATATCATTACATGTACTACTAGTATCACGGTGCGATCGATGGAAGATGATAAAGACATCACCATGAAATGATATCCTGAGGTTAAAAGGTTAGGAAACATGCTTATTTGATAGCTCATACACGAACCCTAGTGTGACCCTAGGCAAAGGGAAAGACAAAGCCATCAGGGACTCTATCCTGTCAGATCATTTTGCTGTCTAGTCTAGTCTGCTCTATAAAGACTCATTGCAGATTTTGATAAATTTAGATCTTTGTTAAGAACTCAATTATTTTTTTATAATTTTTATGTTAGTGATATATGGATATTAAAGTTTTTGTATGATTTTGAATTGTTTTTATGAGTTTTGTTTATATTCAGTTGTTATCTATGGCATTATGAATATTATTATTGTACTACTATCATAAAAAAAGAGATATATTGACTGTAAAGTTATCAGTCTATGGGGAAAGACAGTCCTACACGCCTTTCTCGGGCTTATACTATAATGTACACTGTGAGCAGGCCGCCCTATATCAAGTTATTATTGAAACTTCGATATCATAATTATCAGCAACTTAGCTTAGCACATTCAATGTCTTTTCGAGTGATTAAGTTGGATAATGTGCATCAAGACTGAGTGACTGCAGTAATCTTATCAAACAGTCCCTTGCTTGTGAATAATTAAAGTTGTGCTTGGTACCATGTTTTGAACTCTGAAGAGGGACACTCAACAGCAGAATATGATGTCATATTGCTGCAAAAGGAAATATAGGGATCATTCACAAAACATTTAATGTTCAATAGTATTTAATGACGAATACGGAATCCCTCCACTCGTTCCCTTGGTGTGTCAAAACAAATTTTATCATCCGCGCCATGTGTTATAGGGGTTATTAAGTCCCATACTTCTGTGGTCCAGAATAAGGGAGTTCATGATTAGCGCATGTCTCATTTGACCCCTACACCACAGACTTTGAAATAACATGGACATGTGTTGTGATCAAGAATTCCTTGTTGAAGCATGGCATCTTCTATCAAATCAATGTTGATAAAAGGCATGGAGAGATTTTGCTAAACAGTGTTGATGAATGACTTACACCTGTACATTCTAATTTAGTCCGAAACACATACATTGTACTGACATAATTCAGATTCTCATAGTTGCTCGAGACTTCTATACATTAAACTCAATGGCAAATACACAGACATTCTCATTTGACATTTGTTTTGCACATGCGCAAATCATAACCGTGAACTCCCTTATCATTTTACGAAAAGTAATTCTCTAATGCATGAACTCGAAACATCAGTTTCCTGTTCTCATGGTTTCCCATTTTTCGTTGTTTATTTAACCAGGGCAGATAACTGGCAGGAAATAACCAACCCGAATCTAGAGCACAACGGTCTCACGGCTTATGGCAAGGTAGCGATACTCATCATACTTAATTCACTTATACCAACCGCCTGTGGCACGATGTGTTATAAGGGTGCACGTCACGAGATCAAAACTCACGAATCACACAGTCCACAAGTCATACAGCCCACAAGTCCTACAGCCCATGAGTTTGACGCTCCTAAACAACGCTCACGAAACCGACCCGTGTTTTATCAGTCGAACTAGTGGGCCTTATTTGCCTACCGTCGAACTCATGGGCTCCACGAGTCGTGGGCTGTATGATTCATTGACCTTTTTAAATGTCGAACTCGTGGGCTGTATGACTCGTGGGTATGGGTCTCGTGGGATGACCCCGTGTAAAAGACCAGGTGTGTAGAAGAGGTTTGTGTATAGAGAGTGATTTTTTCCCCTTGATCATTTTTGTGTTTCATTAAGAAATCTGATGTAGATCGATGGGTAGCACATCTTTCTATTTATCATGTATGCCTGGATGACCATCATCTCTTTTACGATACCCCTCCTCACAGAGGAGACTGTGCATATCGAACGAAAAACTTACTGTGCATATCGAACGAAAACTATCACCTTGATTGCGTGCCACGAAGAAGATGAATATTGGCACGGCAGGCATGCAGTATAGCACGACCACGATGCGCGATATTTTGAGTTCACGAGCTATTCACAAACTTGGTTTCAGAATCCATTTAGTCGTGACAAGATTTTGAACCAAATTAATTTCAAACATTGGGCCGCACATTGTGCTTACCTCATATCTCAGCAAGACAATTGGGTAACGTGTTGTGACATAATAAAAAAGAAGAAGAAAAAAAAAAAGGAAACCCTAAGACATTTCACATTTTGACAACTTGTCTCCTTATTCTGTATGAATGTGCTGTATGAATCATTGTTTCGGTTCTCTTTAGTACAATGAGTAAGTTAATTTTGTCTGTAGAATATAATTCCAACGTGGTAAGTAGGATTTGTTGGAGCTGTACTATAGATGACAAATGCAATTTTGTCCTTCGTAATATTACAATGACTTCATTATGATTGTCAAGTTCTCATGTTAAGGTCTCGGGACTGAAATTTGCAGGTATGATTAATTTGAAACTTGAGCTTACTTGAGACCGTGTCAAACTTTTAACACTGTCCTAATCAAGTTCACCTGTTTCGAGTCACAACTGACAATGCGATCATTCACTCATGATTATCTCCGTGTATTCTGTTGAAGCGCGTGATCCACGAAATGAATC